>NW_027473953.1:0-113158 GCF_050947335.1 Megachile rotundata
ACTCATATTATTAGCCATATTATGCTTATATGATCGATAGAACGACAATTACTATACTTATTACTCTTATTATTATCAATCTAACTCATATTATTAACCATATTATGCTTATATGATCGATAGAACGACAATTACTATACTTATTACTCTTATTATTATCAATCTAACTTATATTACTAGCCATAATATGATTGAATGATCGATAGAACGACAATTACTATACTTATTACTCTTATTATTATCAATCTAACTCATATTATCAGCCATATTATGCTTATATGATCGATAGAACGACAATTACTATACTTATTACTCTTATTATTATCAATCTAACTCATATTACCAGCCATATTATGCTTAAATGATCGATAGAACGACAATTACTATACTTATTACTCTTATTATTATCAATCTATCTCATATTATTAGCCATATTATGCTTATATGATCGATAGAACGACAATTCCCTATACTTATTACTCTTATTATTATCAATCTAACTCATATTACCAGCCATATTATGCTTAAATGATCGATAGAACGACAATTACTATACTTATTACTCTTATTATTATCAATCTATCTCATATTATTAGCCATATTATGCTTATATGATCGATAGAACGACAATTACTGTACTTATTACTCTTATCATTATCGATCTAACTCATATTACTAGCCATATTATGCTTATATTATCGATAGAACGACAATTACTGTACTTATTACTGTTATTATTATCAATCTAACTCATATTATTAGCCATATTATGCATATGTGATCGATAGAACGACAATTACTATACTTATTACACTTACTATTATCAATCTAACTCATATTATTAGCCATATTATGCTTATATTATCGATAGAACGACAATTACTGTACTTATTACTGTTATTATTATCAATCTAACTCATATTATTAGCCATATTATGCATATGTGATCGATAGAACGACAATTACTATACTTATTACACTTACTATTATCAATCTAACTCATATTATTAGCCATATTATGCATATATGATCGATAGAACGACAATTACTGTACTTATTACTCTTATCATTATCGATCTAACTCATATTATTAGCCATATTATGCTTATATTATCGATAGAACGACAATTACTGTACTTATTACTGTTATTATTATCAATCTAACTTATATTACTAGCCATATTATGATTAAATGATCGATAGAACGACAATTACTGTACTTATTACTGTTATTATTATCAATCTAACTCATATTATTAGCCATATTATGCATATATGATCGATAGAACGACAATTACTGTACTTATTACTCTTATCATTATCGATCTAACTCATATTATTAGCCATGTTATGCTTATATTATCGATAGAACGACAATTACTGTACTTATTACTGTTATTATTATCAATCTAACTCATATTATTAGCCATATTATGCTTAAATGATCGATAGAACGACAATTACTATACATATTACTATTATTATTATAAATCTTACTCATATTATTAGCCATATTATGCTTATATGATCGATAGAACGACAATTACTGTACTTATTACTCTTATCATTTTCGATCTAACTCATATTATTAGCCATATTATGCTTATATTATCGATAGAACGACAATTACTGTACTTATTACTGTTATTATTATCAATTTAACTCATATTATTAGCCATATTATGCTTAAATGATCGATAGAACGACAATTACTATACTTACTACTATTATTATTATCAATCTAACTCATATTATTAACCATATTATGCAGATATGATCGATAGCACGACATTTACTATACTTATTACTCTTATTATTATCAACCTAACTCATATTATTAGCCATATTATGCTTATATTATCGATAGAACGACAATTAATGTACTTATTACTGTTGTTATTATCAATCTAACTCATATTATTAGCCATATTATGCATATATGATCGATAGAACGACAATTACTATACTTATTACTCTTACTATTATCAACCTAACTCATATTATTAGCCATATTATGCATATATGATCGATAGAACGACAATTACTGTACTTATTACTCTTATCATTATCGATCTAACTCATATTATTAGCCATATTATGCTTATATTATTGATAGAACGACAATTACTGTACTTATTACTGTTATTATTATCAATTTAACTCATATTATTAGCCATATTATGCTTAAATGATCGATAGAACGACAATTACTATACTTATTACTATTATTATTATCAATCTTACTCATATTATTAGCCACATTATGCATATATGATCGATAGAACGACAATTACTGTACTTATTACGCTTATCATTATTGATCTAACTCATATTATTAGCCATATTATGCTTATATTATCGATAGAACGACAATTACTGTACTTATTACTGTTATTATTATCAATCTAACTCATATTATTAGCCATATTATGCATATATGATCGATAGAACGACAATTACTATACTTATTACACTTACTATTATCAATCTAACTCATATTATTAGCCATATTATGCATATATGATCGATAGAACGACAATTACTGTACTTATTACTCTTATCATTATCAATCTAACTCATATTATTAACCATATTATGCTTATATGATCGATAGAACGACAATTACTATACTTATTACTCTTATTATTATCAATCTAACTTATATTACTAGCCATATTATGATTAAATGATCGATAGAACGACAATTACTGTACTTATTACTGTTATTATTATCAATCTAACTCATATTATTAGCCATATTATGCATATATGATCGATAGAACGACAAGTACTATACTTATTGCACTTACTATTATCAATCTAACTCATATTATTAGCCATATTATGCATATATGATCGGTAGAACGACAATTACTGTACTTATTACTCTTATCATTATCGATCTAACTCATATTATTAGCCATGTTATGCTTATATTATCGATAGAACGACAATTACTGTACTTATTACTGTTATTATTATCAATCTAACTCATATTATTAGCCATATTATGCTTAAATGATCGATAGAACGACAATTACTATACTTATTACTCTTATTATTATGAATCTAACTCATATTATTAACCATATTATGCAGATACGATCGATAGAACTACAATTACTATACTCATTACTCTTATTATTATCAATCTAACTCATATTATTAGCCATATTATGCTTAAATGATCGATAGAACGACAATTACTATACTTATTACTCTTATCATTATCAATCTATCTCATATTATTAGCCATATTATGCTTATATGATCGATAGAACGACAATTACTATACTCACTACTCTTATTATTATCGATCTAACTCATATTATTAGCCATATTATGCTTATATTATCGATAGAACGACAATTACTGTACTTATTACTGTTATTATTATCAATCTAACTCATATTATTAGCCATATTATGCATATGTGATCGATAGAACGACAATCACTATACTTATTACACTTACTATTATCAATCTAACTCATATTATTAGCCATATTATGCATATATGATCGATAGAACGACAATTACTGTACTTATTACTCTTATCATTATCGATCTAACTCATATTATTAGCCATATTATGCTTATATTATCGATAAAACGACAATTACTGTACTTATTACTGTTATTATTATCAATCTAACTCATATTATTAGCCATGTTATGCTTATATGATCGATAGAACGACAATTACTATACTCACTACTCTTATTATTATCAATCTAACTCATATTATTCGACATATTATGCTTATATTATCGATAGAACGACAATTACTGTACTTATTACACTCACTATTATCAATCTAACTCATATTATTAACAATATTATGCAGATATGATTGACAGCACGACATTTACTATACTTATTACTCTTATTATTATCAACATAAACTCATATTATTAGCCATATTATGTTTATATGATCGATAGAACAACAATTACTATACTTATTATTCTTATTTTTATCAACCTAACTCATATTATTAGCCATATTATGCTTAAATGATCGATAGAACGACAATTACTATACTTATTACTCTTATTATTATGAATCTAACTCATATTATTAACCATATTATGCAGATACGATCGATAGAACTACAATTACTATACTCATTACTCTTATTATTATCAATCTAACTCATATTATTAGCCATATTATGCTTAAATGATCGATAGAACGACAATTACTATACTCATTACTCGTATTATTATCAATCTAACTCATATTTTTAGCCGTATTATGCTTATATGATCGATAGAACGACAATTACTATACTTATTACTATTATTATTATCAATCTTACTCATATTATTAGCCATATTATGCTTATATGATCGATAGAACGACAATTACTATACTTATTACTCTTATTATTATCAATCTAACTCATATTATTAACCATATTATGCTTATATGATCGATAGAACGACAATTACTATACTTATTACTCTTATTATTATCAATCTAACTGATATTACTAGCCATATTATGATTAAATGATCGATAGAACGACAATTACTATACTTATTACTCTTATTATTATCAATCTAACTCATATTATCAGCTATATTATGCTTATATGATCGATAGAACGACAATTACTATACTTATTACTCTTATTATTATCAATCTAACTCATATTACCAGCCATATTATGCTTAAATGATCGATAGAACTACAATTACTATACTTATTACTCTTATTATTATCAATCTATCTCATATTATTAGCCATATTATGCTTATATGATCGATAGAACGACAATTACTATACTCACTACTCTTATTATTATCGATCTAACTCATATTATTAGCCATATTATGCTTATATTATCGATAGAACGACAATTACTGTACTTATTACTGTTATTATTATCAATCTAACTCATATTATTAGCCATATTATGCATATGTGATCGATAGAACGACAATTACTATACTTATTACACTTACTATTATCAATCTAACTCATATTATTAGCCATATTATGCATATATGATCGATAGAACGACAATTACTGTACTTATTACTCTTATCATTATCGATCTAACTCATATTATTAGCCATATTATGCTTATATTATCGATAGAACGACAATTACTGTACTTATTACTGTTATTATTATCAATCTAACTTATATTACTAGCCATATTATGATTAAATGATCGATAGAACGACAATTACTGTACTTATTACTGTTATTATTATCAATCTAACTCATATTATTAGCCATATTATGCATATATGATCGATAGAACGACAATTACTGTACTTATTACTCTTATCATTATCGATCTAACTCATATTATTAGCCATGTTATGCTTATATTATCGATAGAACGACAATTACTGTACTTATTACTGTTATTATTATCAATCTAACTCATATTATTAGCCATATTATGCTTAAATGATCGATAGAACGACAATTACTATACATATTACTATTATTATTATAAATCTTACTCATATTATTAGCCATATTATGCTTATATGATCGATAGAACGACAATTACTGTACTTATTACTCTTATCATTTTCGATCTAACTCATATTATTAGCCATATTATGCTTATATTATCGATAGAACGACAATTACTGTACTTATTACTGTTATTATTATCAATTTAACTCATATTATTAGCCATATTATGCTTAAATGATCGATAGAACGACAATTACTATACTTACTACTATTATTATTATCAATCTAACTCATATTATTAACCATATTATGCAGATATGATCGATAGCACGACATTTACTATACTTATTACTCTTATTATTATCAACCTAACTCATATTATTAGCCATATTATGCTTATATTATCGATAGAACGACAATTAATGTACTTATTACTGTTGTTATTATCAATCTAACTCATATTATTAGCCATATTATGCATATATGATCGATAGAACGACAATTACTATACTTATTACTCTTACTATTATCAACCTAACTCATATTATTAGCCATATTATGCATATATGATCGATAGAACGACAATTACTGTACTTATTACTCTTATCATTATCGATCTAACTCATATTATTAGCCATATTATGCTTATATTATTGATAGAACGACAATTACTGTACTTATTACTGTTATTATTATCAATTTAACTCATATTATTAGCCATATTATGCTTAAATGATCGATAGAACGACAATTACTATACTTATTACTATTATTATTATCAATCTTACTCATATTATTAGCCACATTATGCATATATGATCGATAGAACGACAATTACTGTACTTATTACGCTTATCATTATTGATCTAACTCATATTATTAGCCATATTATGCTTATATTATCGATAGAACGACAATTACTGTACTTATTACTGTTATTATTATCAATCTAACTCATATTATTAGCCATATTATGCATATATGATCGATAGAACGACAATTACTATACTTATTACACTTACTATTATCAATCTAACTCATATTATTAGCCATATTATGCATATATGATCGATAGAACGACAATTACTGTACTTATTACTCTTATCATTATCAATCTAACTCATATTATTAACCATATTATGCTTATATGATCGATAGAACGACAATTACTATACTTATTACTCTTATTATTATCAATCTAACTTATATTACTAGCCATATTATGATTAAATGATCGATAGAACGACAATTACTGTACTTATTACTGTTATTATTATCAATCTAACTCATATTATTAGCCATATTATGCATATATGATCGATAGAACGACAAGTACTATACTTATTGCACTTACTATTATCAATCTAACTCATATTATTAGCCATATTATGCATATATGATCGGTAGAACGACAATTACTGTACTTATTACTCTTATCATTATCGATCTAACTCATATTATTAGCCATGTTATGCTTATATTATCGATAGAACGACAATTACTGTACTTATTACTGTTATTATTATCAATCTAACTCATATTATTAGCCATATTATGCTTAAATGATCGATAGAACGACAATTACTATACTTATTACTCTTATTATTATGAATCTAACTCATATTATTAACCATATTATGCAGATACGATCGATAGAACTACAATTACTATACTCATTACTCTTATTATTATCAATCTAACTCATATTATTAGCCATATTATGCTTAAATGATCGATAGAACGACAATTACTATACTTATTACTCTTATCATTATCAATCTATCTCATATTATTAGCCATATTATGCTTATATGATCGATAGAACGACAATTACTATACTCACTACTCTTATTATTATCGATCTAACTCATATTATTAGCCATATTATGCTTATATTATCGATAGAACGACAATTACTGTACTTATTACTGTTATTATTATCAATCTAACTCATATTATTAGCCATATTATGCATATGTGATCGATAGAACGACAATCACTATACTTATTACACTTACTATTATCAATCTAACTCATATTATTAGCCATATTATGCATATATGATCGATAGAACGACAATTACTGTACTTATTACTCTTATCATTATCGATCTAACTCATATTATTAGCCATATTATGCTTATATTATCGATAGAACGACAATTACTGTACTTATTACTGTTATTATTATCAATCTAACTCATATTATTAGCCATGTTATGCTTATATGATCGATAGAACGACAATTACTATACTCACTACTCTTATTATTATCAATCTAACTCATATTATTCGACATATTATGCTTATATTATCGATAGAACGACAATTACTGTACTTATTACACTCACTATTATCAATCTAACTCATATTATTAACAATATTATGCAGATATGATTGACAGCACGACATTTACTATACTTATTACTCTTATTATTATCAACATAAACTCATATTATTAGCCATATTATGTTTATATGATCGATAGAACAACAATTACTATACTTATTATTCTTATTTTTATCAACCTAACTCATATTATTAGCCATATTATGCTTAAATGATCGATAGAACGACAATTACTATACTTATTACTCTTATTATTATGAATCTAACTCATATTATTAACCATATTATGCAGATACGATCGATAGAACTACAATTACTATACTCATTACTCTTATTATTATCAATCTAACTCATATTATTAGCCATATTATGCTTAAATGATCGATAGAACGACAATTACTATACTCATTACTCGTATTATTATCAATCTAACTCATATTTTTAGCCGTATTATGCTTATATGATCGATAGAACGACAATTACTATACTTATTACTATTATTATTATCAATCTTACTCATATTATTAGCCATATTATGCTTATATGATCGATAGAACGACAATTACTATACTTATTACTCTTATTATTATCAATCTAACTCATATTATTAACCATATTATGCTTATATGATCGATAGAACGACAATTACTATACTTATTACTCTTATTATTATCAATCTAACTGATATTACTAGC
Source organism: Megachile rotundata (assembly GCF_050947335.1). NCBI lineage: Eukaryota > Metazoa > Arthropoda > Insecta > Hymenoptera > Megachilidae > Megachile > Megachile rotundata. The sequence goes on from NW_027473953.1 coordinate 8,485, forward strand.
CATATTATGATTAAATGATCGATAGAACGACAATTACTATACTTATTACTCTTATTATTATCAATCTAACTCATATTATCAGCTATATTATGCTTATATGATCGATAGAACGACAATTACTATACTTATTACTCTTATTATTATCAATCTAACTCATATTACCAGCCATATTATGCTTAAATGATCGATAGAACTACAATTACTATACTTATTACTCTTATTATTATCAATCTATCTCATATTATTAGCCATATTATGCTTATATGATCGATAGAACGACAATTACTATACTCACTACTCTTATTATTATCGATCTAACTCATATTATTAGCCATATTATGCTTATATTATCGATAGAACGACAATTACTCTACTTATTACTGTTATTATTATCAATCTAACTCATATTATTAGCCATATTATGCATATGTGATCGATAGAACGACAATTACTATACTTATTACACTTACTATTATCAATCTAACTCATATTATTAGCCATATTATGCATATATGATCGATAGAACGACAATTACTGTACTTATTACTCTTATCATTATCGATCTAACTCATATTATTAGCCATATTATGCTTATATTATCGATAGAACGACAATTACTGTACTTATTACTGTTATTATTATCAATCTAACTTATATTACTAGCCATATTATGATTAAATGATCGATAGAACGACAATTACTGTACTTATTACTGTTATTATTATCAATCTAACTCATATTATTAGCCATATTATGCATATATGATCGATAGAACGACAATTACTGTACTTATTACTCTTATCATTATCGATCTAACTCATATTATTAGCCATGTTATGCTTATATTATCGATAGAACGACAATTACTGTACTTATTACTGTTATTATTATCAATCTAACTCATATTATTAGCCATATTATGCTTAAATGATCGATAGAACGACAATTACTATACATATTACTATTATTATTATAAATCTTACTCATATTATTAGCCATATTATGCTTATATGATCGATAGAACGACAATTACTGTACTTATTACTCTTATCATTTTCGATCTAACTCATATTATTAGCCATATTATGCTTATATTATCGATAGAACGACAATTACTGTACTTATTACTGTTATTATTATCAATTTAACTCATATTATTAGCCATATTATGCTTAAATGATCGATAGAACGACAATTACTATACTTACTACTATTATTATTATCAATCTAACTCATATTATTAACCATATTATGCAGATATGATCGATAGCACGACAATTACTATACTTATTACTCTTATTATTATCAACCTAACTCATATTATTAGCCATATTATGCTTATATTATCGATAGAACGACAATTAATGTACTTATTACTGTTGTTATTATCAATCTAACTCATATTATTAGCCATATTATGCATATATGATCGATAGAACGACAATTACTATACTTATTACTCTTACTATTATCAACCTAACTCATATTATTAGCCATATTATGCATATATGATCGATAGAACGACAATTACTGTACTTATTACTCTTATCATTATCGATCTAACTCATATTATTAGCCATATTATGCTTATATTATTGATAGAACGACAATTACTGTACTTATTACTGTTATTATTATCAATTTAACTCATATTATTAGCCATATTATGCTTAAATGATCGATAGAACGACAATTACTATACTTATTACTATTATTATTATCAATCTTACTCATATTATTAGCCACATTATGCATATATGATCGATAGAACGACAATTACTGTACTTATTACGCTTATCATTATTGATCTAACTCATATTATTAGCCATATTATGCTTATATTATCGATAGAACGACAATTACTGTACTTATTACTGTTATTATTATCAATCTAACTCATATTATTAGCCATATTATGCATATATGATCGATAGAACGACAATTACTATACTTATTACACTTACTATTATCAATCTAACTCATATTATTAGCCATATTATGCATATATGATCGATAGAACGACAATTACTGTACTTATTACTCTTATCATTATCAATCTAACTCATATTATTAACCATATTATGCTTATATGATCGATAGAACGACAATTACTATACTTATTACTCTTATTATTATCAATCTAACTTATATTACTAGCCATATTATGATTAAATGATCGATAGAACGACAATTACTGTACTTATTACTGTTATTATTATCAATCTAACTCATATTATTAGCCATATTATGCATATATGATCGATAGAACGACAAGTACTATACTTATTGCACTTACTATTATCAATCTAACTCATATTATTAGCCATATTATGCATATATGATCGGTAGAACGACAATTACTGTACTTATTACTCTTATCATTATCGATCTAACTCATATTATTAGCCATGTTATGCTTATATTATCGATAGAACGACAATTACTGTACTTATTACTGTTATTATTATCAATCTAACTCATATTATTAGCCATATTATGCTTAAATGATCGATAGAACGACAATTACTATACTTATTACTCTTATTATTATGAATCTAACTCATATTATTAACCATATTATGCAGATACGATCGATAGAACTACAATTACTATACTCATTACTCTTATTATTATCAATCTAACTCATATTATTAGCCATATTATGCTTAAATGATCGATAGAACGACAATTACTATACTTATTACTCTTATCATTATCAATCTATCTCATATTATTAGCCATATTATGCTTATATGATCGATAGAACGACAATTACTATACTCACTACTCTTATTATTATCGATCTAACTCATATTATTAGCCATATTATGCTTATATTATCGATAGAACGACAATTACTGTACTTATTACTGTTATTATTATCAATCTAACTCATATTATTAGCCATATTATGCTTATATGATCGATAGAACGACAATTACTATACTCACTACTCTTATTATTATCAATCTAACTCATATTATTAGACATATTATGCTTATATTATCGATAGAACGACAATTGCTGTACTTATTACTGTTATTATTATCAATCTAACTCATATTATTAGCCATATTATGCATATATGATCGATAGAACGACAATTACTATACTTATTACACTTACTATTATCAATCTAACTCATATTATTAGCCATATTATGCTTATATGATCGATAGAACGACAATTACTATACTTATTACTCTTACTATTATCAATCTAACTCATATTATTAGCCATATTATGCATATATGATCGATAGAACGACAATTACTGTACTTATTACTCTTATCATTATCGATCTAACTCATATTATTAGCCATATTATGCTTATATTATCGATAGAACGACAATTACTGTACTTATTACTGTTATTATTATCAATCTAACTCATATTATTAGCCATATTATGCATATATGATCGATAGAACGACAATTACTATACTTATTACACTTACTATTATCAATCTAACTCATATTATTAGCCATATTATGCATATACGATCGATGGAACGACAATTACTGTACTTATTACTCTTATCATTATCAATCTAACTCATATTATTAACCATATTATGCTTATATGATCGATAGAACGACAATTACTATACTTATTACTCTTATTAGTATCAATCTAACTTATATTACTAGCCATATTATGATTAAATGATCGATAGAACGACAATTACTGTACTTATTACTGTTATTATTATCAATCTAACTCATATTATTAGCCATATTATGCTTAAATGATCGATAGAACGACAATTACTATACTTATTACTATTATTATTATCAATCTAACTCATATTATTAACCATGTTATGCAGATATGATCGATAGCACGACATTTACTATACTTATTACTCTTATTATTATCAACCTAACTCATATTATTAGCCATATTATGCTTATATTACCGATAGAACGACAGTTAATGTACTTATTACTGTTGTTATTATCAATCTAACTCATATTGTTAGTCATATTATGCATATATGATCGATAGAACGACAATTACTATACTTATTACACTTACTATTATCAATCTAACTCATATTATTAGCCATATTATGCTTATATGATCGATAGAACGACAATTACTATACTCACTACTCTTACTATTATCAACCTAACTCATATTATTAGCCATATTATGCTTAAATGATCGATAGAACGACAATTACTATACTTATTACTCTTATTATTATGAATCTAACTCATATTATTAAGCATATTATGCAGATACGATCGATAGAACTACAATTACTATACTTATTACTCTTATTATTATCAAACTGACTCATATTAATAGCCGTATTATGCTTAAATGATCGATAGAACGACAATTACTATACTTATTACTCTTATTTATTATCAATCTAACTCATATTATTCGGCCATGATTATGCTTATATGATCGACAGAACGACAATTACTATTCTTATTATTCTTATTTTTATCAACCTAACTCATATTATTACCATATTATGCTTAAATGATCGATAGAACGACAATTACTATACTTATTACTCTTATTATATGAATCTACTCATATTATTAACCATATTATGCAGATATGATCGATAGAACTACAATTACTATACTCATTACTCTTATTATTATCAATCTAACCTCATATTATTAGCCATATTATGCTTATATGATCGATAGAACGACAATACTGTACTAATTACTCTTATCATATCGATCTAACTCATATATTAGCCATATTATGCTTATATGATCGTATAGAACGACAATTACTATACTTATTGCTCTTATTATTATAAATCTAACTCATATTATTAGCCATATTATGCAGATATGATCGATAGAACGACAATTACTATACCTATTACACTCACTATTATCAATCTAACTCATATTATTAACAATATTATGCAGATATGATCGATAGCACGACATTTACTATACTTATACTCTTATTATTATCAACCTACTCATATTATTAGTCATATTATGCTTATATGATCGATAGAACGACAATTACTATGCTTATTGTTCTTGATTTTATCAACCTAACCCATATTATTAGCCATATTATGCTTATATTATCGATAGAACGACAATTACTGTACTTATTACTGTCATTATTATCAATCTAACTCATATGTTAGCCATATTATGCTTAAATGATCGATAGAACGACAATTACTATACTTATTACAATTATTATTCATCTAACTCATATATTAGCCCATATTATGCATATATGATCGATAGAACGACAATTACTGTACTTATTACTCTTATCATTATCGATCTAACTCATATTATTAGCCATATTATGCTTATATTATCGATAGAACGACAATTACTGTACTTATTACTGTTATTATTATCAATCTAACTCATATTATTAGCCATATTATGCATATAGATCGATAGAACGACAATTACTATACTTATTACACTTACTATTATCAATCTAACTCATATTATTAGCCATATTATGCATATACGATCGATGGAACGACAATTACTGTACTTATTACTCTTATCATTATCAATCTAACTCATATTATTAACCATATTATGCTTATATGATCGATAGAACGACAATTACTATACTTATTACTCTTATTAGTATCAATCTAACTTATATTACTAGCCATATTATGATTAAATGATCGATAGAACGACAATTACTGTACTTATTACTGTTATTATTATCAATCTAACTCATATTATTAGCCATATTATGCTTACATGATCGATAGAACGACAATTACTATACATATTACTATTATTATTATAAATCTTACTCATATTATTAGCCATATTATGCTTATATGATCGATAGAACGACAATTACTGTACTTATTACTCTTATCATTTTCGATCTAACTCATATTATTAGCCATATTATGCTTATATTATCGATAGAACGACAATTACTGTACTTATTACTGTTATTATTATCAATTTAACTCATATTATTAGCCATATTATGCTTAAATGATCGATAGAACGACAATTACTATACTTATTACTATTATTATTATCAATCTAACTCATATTATTAACCATGTTATGCAGATATGATCGATAGCACGACATTTACTATACTTATTACTCTTATTATTATCAACCTAACTCATATTATTAGCCATATTATGCTTATATTACCGATAGAACGACAGTTAATGTACTTATTACTGTTGTTATTATCAATCTAACTCATATTGTTAGTCATATTATGCATATATGATCGATAGAACGACAATTACTATACTTATTACACTTACTATTATCAATCTAACTCATATTATTAGCCATATTATGCTTATATGATCGATAGAACGACAATTACTATACTCACTACTCTTACTATTATCAACCTAACTCATATTATTAGCCATATTATGCTTAAATGATCGATAGAACGACAATTACTATACTTATTACTCTTATTATTATGAATCTAACTCATATTATTAAGCATATTATGCAGATACGATCGATAGAACTACAATTACTATACTTATTACTCTTATTATTATCAATCTGACTCATATTAATAGCCGTATTATGCTTAAATGATCGATAGAACGACAATTACTATACTTATTACTCTTATTATTATCAATCTAACTCATATTATTCGCCATGTTATGCTTATATGATCGACAGAACGACAATTACTATTCTTATTATTCTTATTTTTATCAACCTAACTCATATTATTACCCATATTATGCTTAAATGATCGATAGAACGACAATTACTATACTTATTACTCTTATTATTATGAATCTAACTCATATTATTAACCATATTATGCGGATATGATCGATAGAACTACAATTACTATACTCATTACTCTTATTATTATCAATCTAACTCATATTATTAGCCATATTATGCTTATATGATCGATAGAACGACAATTACTGTACTTATTACTCTTATCATTATCGATCTAACTCATATTATTAGCCATATTATGCTTATATGATCGATAGAACGACAATTACTATACTTATTGCTCTTATTATTATAAATCTAACTCATATTATTAGCCATATTATGCAGATATGATCGATAGAACGACAATTACTATACTTATTACACTCACTATTATCAATCTAACTCATATTATTAACAATATTATGCAGATATGATCGATAGCACGACATTTACTATACTTATTACTCTTATTATTATCAACCTAACTCATATTATTAGTCATATTATGCTTATATGATCGATAGAACGACAATTACTATGCTTATTGTTCTTATTTTTATCAACCTAACCCATATTATTAGCCGTATTATGCTTATATGATCGATAGAACGACAATTACAATACTTATTACTATTATTATTATCAATCTTACTCATATTATTAGCCATATTATGCTTATATGATCGATAGAACGACAATTACTATACTTATTACTCTTATTATTATCAATCTAACTTATATTACTAGCCATATTATGATTAAATGATCGATAGAACGACAATTACTATACTTATTACTCTTATTATTATCAATCTAACTCATATTATTAGCCATATTATGCTTATATGATCGATAGAACGACAATTACTATACTTATTACTCTTATTATTATCAATCTAACTCATATTACCAGCCATATTATGCTTAAATGATCGATAGAACGACAATTACTATACTTATTACTCTTATTATTATCAATCTATCTCATATTATTAGCCATATTATGCTTATATGATCGATAGAACGACAATTACTATACTCACTACTCTTATTATTATCGATCTAACTCATATTATTAGCCATATTATGCTTATATTATCGATAGAACGACAATTACTGTACTTATTACTGTTATTATTATCAATTTAACTCATATTATTAGCCATATTATGCTTAAATGATCGATAGAACGACAATTACTATACTTATTACTATTATTATTATCAATCTTACTCATATTATTAGCTATATTATGCATATATGATCGATAGAACGACAATTACTGTACTTATTACTCTTATCATTATCGATCTAACTCATATTACTAGCCATATTATGCTTATATTATCGATAGAACGACAATTACTGTACTTATTACTGTTATTATTATCAATCTAACTCATATTATTAGCCATATTATGCATATGTGATCGATAGAACGACAATTACTATACTTATTACACTTACTATTATCAATCTAACTCATATTATTAGCCATATTATGCATATATGATCGATAGAACGACAATTACTGTACTTATTACTCTTATCATTATCGATCTAACTCATATTATTAGCCATATTATGCTTATATTATCGATAGAACGACAATTACTGTACTTATTACTGTTATTATTATCAATCTAACTCATATTATTAGCCATATTATGCTTATATGATCGATAGAACGACAATTACTATACTCACTACTCTTATTATTATCAATCTAACTCATATTATTAGACATATTATGCTTATATTATCGATAGAACGACAATTACTGTACTTATTACACTCACTATTATCAATCTAACTCATATTATTAACAATATTATGCAGATATGATTGATAGCACGACATTTACTATACTTATTACTCTTATTATTATCAACATAAACTCATATTATTAGCCATATTATGTTTATATGATCGAAGGAACAACAATTACTATACTTATTATTCTTATTTTTATCAACCTAACTCATATTATTAGCCATATTATGCTTAAATGATCGATAGAACGACAATTACTATACTTATTACTCTTATTATTATGAATCTAACTCATATTATTAACCATATTATGCAGATACGATCGATAGAACTACAATTACTATACTCATTACTCTTATTATTATCAATCTAACTCATATTATTAGCCATATTATGCTTAAATGATCGATAGAACGACAATTACTATACTCATTACTCGTATTATTATCAATCTAACTCATATTTTTAGCCGTATTATGCTTATATGATCGATAGAACGACAATTACTATACTTATTACTATTATTATTATCAATCTTACTCATATTATTAGCCATATTATGCATATATGATCGATAGAACGACAATTACTGTACTTATTACTCTTATCATTATCGATCTAACTCATATTATTAGCCATATTATGCTTATATTATCGATAGAACGACAATTACTGTACTTATTACTGTTATTATTATCAATCTAACTCATATTATTAGCCATATTATGCATATATGATCGATAGAACGACAATTACTATACTTATTACACTTACTATTATCAATCTAACTCATATTATTAGCCATATTATGCATATACGATCGATGGAACGACAATTACTGTACTTATTACTCTTATCATTATCAATCTAACTCATATTATTAACCATATTATGCTTATATGATCGATAGAACGACAATTACTATACTTATTACTCTTATTAGTATCAATCTAACTTATATTACTAGCCATATTATGATTAAATGATCGATAGAACGACAATTACTGTACTTATTACTGTTATTATTATCAATCTAACTCATATTATTAGCCATATTATGCTTAAATGATCGATAGAACGACAATTACTATACATATTACTATTATTATTATAAATCTTACTCATATTATTAGCCATATTATGCTTATATGATCGATAGAACGACAATTACTGTACTTATTACTCTTATCATTTTCGATCTAACTCATATTATTAGCCATATTATGCTTATATTATCGATAGAACGACAATTACTGTACTTATTACTGTTATTATTATCAATTTAACTCATATTATTAGCCATATTATGCTTAAATGATCGATAGAACGACAATTACTATACTTATTACTATTATTATTATCAATCTAACTCATATTATTAACCATGTTATGCAGATATGATCGATAGCACGACATTTACTATACTTATTACTCTTATTATTATCAACCTAACTCATATTATTAGCCATATTATGCTTATATTACCGATAGAACGACAGTTAATGTACTTATTACTGTTGTTATTATCAATCTAACTCATATTGTTAGTCATATTATGCATATATGATCGATAGAACGACAATTACTATACTTATTACACTTACTATTATCAATCTAACTCATATTATTAGCCATATTATGCTTATATGATCGATAGAACGACAATTACTATACTCACTACTCTTACTATTATCAACCTAACTCATATTATTAGCCATATTATGCTTAAATGATCGATAGAACGACAATTACTATACTTATTACTCTTATTATTATGAATCTAACTCATATTATTAAGCATATTATGCAGATACGATCGATAGAACTACAATTACTATACTTATTACTCTTATTACTATCAATCTGACTCATATTAATAGCCGTATTATGCTTAAATGATGGATAGAACGACAATTACTATACTTATTACTCTTATTATTATCAATCTAACTCATATTATTCGCCATGTTATGCTTATATGATCGACAGAACGACAATTACTATTCTTATTATTCTTATTTTTATCAACCTAACTCATATTATTACCCATATTATGCTTAAATGATCGATAGAACGACAATTACTATACTTATTACTCTTATTATTATGAATCTAACTCATATTATTAACCATATTATGCAGATATGATCGATAGAACTACAATTACTATACTCATTACTCTTATTATTATCAATCTAACTCATATTATTAGCCATATTATGCTTATATGATCGATAGAACGACAATTACTGTACTTATTACTCTTATCATTATCGATCTAACTCATATTATTAGCCATATTATGCTTATATGATCGATAGAACGACAATTACTATACTTATTGCTCTTATTATTATAAATCTAACTCATATTATTAGCCATATTATGCAGATATGATCGATAGAACGACAATTACTATACTTATTACACTCACTATTATCAATCTAACTCATATTATTAACAATATTATGCAGATATGATCGATAGCACGACATTTACTATACTTATTACTCTTATTATTATCAACCTAACTCATATTATTAGTCATATTATGCTTATATGATCGATAGAACGACAATTACTATGCTTATTGTTCTTATTTTTATCAACCTAACCCATATTATTAGCCGTATTATGCTTATATGATCGATAGAACGACAATTACAATACTTATTACTATTATTATTATCAATCTTACTCATATTATTAGCCATATTATGCTTATATGATCGATAGAACGACAATTACTATACTTATTACTCTTATTATTATCAATCTAACTTATATTACTAGCCATATTATGATTAAATGATCGATAGAACGACAATTACTATACTTATTACTCTTATTATTATCAATCTAACTCATATTATTAGCCATATTATGCTTATATGATCGATAGAACGACAATTACTATACTTATTACTCTTATTATTATCAATCTAACTCATATTACCAGCCATATTATGCTTAAATGATCGATAGAACGACAATTACTATACTTATTACTCTTATTATTATCAATCTATCTCATATTATTAGCCATATTATGCTTATATGATCGATAGAACGACAATTACTATACTCACTACTCTTATTATTATCGATCTAACTCATATTATTAGCCATATTATGCTTATATTATCGATAGAACGACAATTACTGTACTTATTACTGTTATTATTATCAATTTAACTCATATTATTAGCCATATTATGCTTAAATGATCGATAGAACGACAATTACTATACTTATTACTATTATTATTATCAATCTTACTCATATTATTAGCTATATTATGCATATATGATCGATAGAACGACAATTACTGTACTTATTACTCTTATCATTATCGATCTAACTCATATTACTAGCCATATTATGCTTATATTATCGATAGAACGACAATTACTGTACTTATTACTGTTATTATTATCAATCTAACTCATATTATTAGCCATATTATGCATATGTGATCGATAGAACGACAATTACTATACTTATTACACTTACTATTATCAATCTAACTCATATTATTAGCCATATTATGCATATATGATCGATAGAACGACAATTACTGTACTTATTACTCTTATCATTATCGATCTAACTCATATTATTAGCCATATTATGCTTATATTATCGATAGAACGACAATTACTGTACTTATTACTGTTATTATTATCAATCTAACTCATATTATTAGCCATATTATGCTTATATGATCGATAGAACGACAATTACTATACTCACTACTCTTATTATTATCAATCTAACTCATATTATTAGACATATTATGCTTATATTATCGATAGAACGACAATTACTGTACTTATTACACTCACTATTATCAATCTAACTCATATTATTAACAATATTATGCAGATATGATTGATAGCACGACATTTACTATACTTATTACTCTTATTATTATCAACATAAACTCATATTATTAGCCATATTATGTTTATATGATCGAAGGAACAACAATTACTATACTTATTATTCTTATTTTTATCAACCTAACTCATATTATTAGCCATATTATGCTTAAATGATCGATAGAACGACAATTACTATACTTATTACTCTTATTATTATGAATCTAACTCATATTATTAACCATATTATGCAGATACGATCGATAGAACTACAATTACTATACTCATTACTCTTATTATTATCAATCTAACTCATATTATTAGCCATATTATGCTTAAATGATCGATAGAACGACAATTACTATACTCATTACTCGTATTATTATCAATCTAACTCATATTTTTAGCCGTATTATGCTTATATGATCGATAGAACGACAATTACTATACTTATTACTATTATTATTATCAATCTTACTCATATTATTAGCCATATTATGCTTATATGATCGATAGAACGACAATTACTATACTTATTACTGTTATTATTATCAATCTAACTCATATTATTAGCCATATTATGCATATGTGATCGATAGAACGACAATTACTATACTTATTACACTTACTATTATCAATCTAACTCATATTATTAGCCATATTATGCATATATGATCGATAGAACGACAATTACTGTACTTATTACTCTTATCATTATCGATCTAACTCATATTATTAGCCATATTATGCTTATATTATCGATAGAACGACAATTACTGTACTTATTACTGTTATTATTATCAATCTAACTCATATTATTAGCCATATTATGCTTATATGATCGATAGAACGACAAATACTATACTCACTACTCTTATTATTATCAATCTAACTCATATTATTAGACATATTATGCTTATATTATCGATAGAACGACAACTACTGTACTTATTACTGTTATTATTATCAATCTAACTCATATTATTAGCCATATTATGCATATATGATCGATAGAACGACAATTACTATACTTATTACACTTACTATTATCAATCTAACTCATATTATTAGCCATATTATGCTTATATGATCGATAGAACGACAATTACTATACTTATTACTCTTACTATTATCAATCTAACTCATGTTATTAGCCATATTATGCATATATGATCGATAGAACGACAATTACTGTACTTATTACTCTTATCATTATCGATCTAACTCATATTATTAGCCATATTATGCTTATATTATTGATAGAACGATAATTACTGTACTTATTACTGTTATTATTATCAATTTAACTCATATTATTAGCCATATTATGCTTAAATGATCGATAGAACGACAATTACTATACTTATTACTATTATTATTATCAATCTAACTCATATTATTAGCCATATTATGCATATATGATCGATAGAACGACAATTACTGTACTTATTACGCTTATCATTATTGATCTAACTCATATTATTAGCCATATTATGCTTATATTATCGATAGAACGACAATTACTGTACTTATTACTGTTATTATTATCAATCTAACTCATATTATTAGCCATATTATGCATATATGATCGATAGAACGACAATTACTATACTTATTACACTTACTATTATCAATCTAACTCATATTATTAGCCATATTATGCATATATGATCGATAGAACGAAAATTACTGTACTTATTACTCTTATCATTATCAATCTAACTCATATTATTAACCATATTATGCTTATATGATCGATAGAACGACAATTACTATACTTATTACTCTTATCATTATCAATTTAACTTATATTACTAGCCATATTATGATTAAATGATCGATAGAACGACAATTACTGTACTTATTACTGTTATTATTATCAATCTAACTCATATTATTAGCCATATTATGCATATATGATCGATAGAACGACAATTACTATACTTATTACACTTACTATTATCAATCTAACTCATATTATTAGCCATATTATGCATATATGATCGATAGAACGACAATTACTGTACTTATTACTCTTATCATTATCGATCTAACTCATATTATTAGCCATATTATGCTTATATTATCGATAGAACGACAATTACTGTACTTATTACTGTTATTATTATCAATCTAACTCATATTATTAGCCATATTATGCTTAAATGATCGATAGAACGACAATTACTATACATATTACTATTATTATTATAAATCTTACTCATATTATTAGCCATATTATGCTTATATGATCGATAGAACGACAATTACTGTACTTATTACTCTTATCATTTTCGATCTAACTCATATTATTAGCCATATTATGCTTATATTATCGATAGAACGACAATTACTGTACTTATTACTGTTATTATTATCAATTTAACTCATATTATTAGCCATATTATGCTTAAATGATCGATAGAACGACAATTACTATACTTATTACTATTATTATTATCAATCTAACTCATATTATTAACCATATTATGCAGATATGATCGATAGCACGACATTTACTATACTTATTACTCTTATTATTATCAACCTAACTCATATTATTAGCCATATTATGCTTATATTATCGATAGAACGACAATTAATGTACTTATTACTGTTGTTATTATCAATCTAACTCATATTATTAGTCATATTATGCATATATGATCGATAGAACGACAATTACTATACTTATTACACTTACTATTATCAATCTAACTCATATTATTAGCCATATTATGCTTATATGATCGATAGAACGACAATTACTATACTCACTACTCTTACTATTATCAACCTAACTCATATTATTAGCCATATTATGCTTAAATGATCGATAGAACGACAATTACTATACTTATTACACTTACTATTATCAATCTAACTCATATTATTAGCCGTATTATGCTTAAATGATCGATAGAACGACAATTACTATATTTATTACTCTTATTATTATCAATCTAACTCATATTATTAGCCATATTATGCTTATATGATCGACAGAACGACAATTACTATACTTATTATTCTTATTTTTATCAACCTAACTCATATTATTACCTATATTATGCTTAAATGATCGATAGGACGACAATTACTATACTTATTACTCTTATTATTATCAATCTAACTCATATTATTAACCATATTATGCTTATATGATCGATAGAACGACAATTACTATACTTATTACTCTTATTATTATCAATCTAACTCATATTACTAGCCATATTATGCTTAAATGATCGATAGAACGACAATTACTATACTTATTACTCTTATTATTATAAATCTTACTCATATTATTAGCCATATTATGCTTATATGATCGATAGAACGACAATTACTGTACTTATTACTCTTATCATTTTCGATCTAACTCATATTATTAGCCATATTATGCTTATATTATCGATAGAACGACAATTACTGTACTTGTTACTGTTATTATTATCAATTTAACTCATATTATTAGCCATATCATGCTTAAATGATCGATAGAACGACAATTACTATACTTATTACTATTATTATTATCAATCTAACTCATATTATTAACCATATTATGCAGATATGATCGATAGCACGACATTTACTATACTTATTACTCTTATTATTATCAACCTAACTCATATTATTAGCCATATTATGCTTATATTATCGATAGAACGACAATTAATGTACTTATTACTGTTGTTATTATCAATCTAACTCATATTATTAGTCATATTATGCATATATGATCGATAGAACGACAATTACTATACTTATTACACTTACTATTATCAATCTAACTCATATTATTAGCCATATTATGCTTATATGATCGATAGAACGACAATTACTATACTCACTACTCTTACTATTATCAACCTAACTCATATTATTAGCCATATTATGCTTAAATGATCGATAGAACGAAAATTACTATACTTATTACTCTTATTATTATGAATCTAACTCATATTATTAAGCATATTATGCAGATACGATCGATAGAACTACAATTACTATACTTATTACTCTTATTATTATCAATCTAACTCATATTATTAGCCGTATTATGCTTAAATGATCGATAGAACGACAATTACTATACTTATTACTCTTATTATTATCAATCTAACTCATATTATTAGCCATATTATGCTTATATGATCGACAGAACGACAATTACTATACTTATTATTCTTATTTTTATCAACCTAACTCATATTATTACCTATATTATGGTTAAATGATCGATAGAACGACAATTACTATACTTATTACTCTTATTATTATGAATCTAACTCATATTATTAACCATATTATGCAGATATGATCGATAGAACTACAATTACAATACTCATTACTCTTATTATTATCAATCTAACTCATATTATTAGCCATATTATGCTTATATGATCGATAGAACGACAATTACTGTACTTATTACTCTTATCATTATCGATCTAACTCATATTATTAGCCATATTATGCTTATATGATCGATAGAACGACAATTACTATACTTATTACTCTTATTATTATCAATCTAACTCATATTATTAGCCATATTATGCAGATATGATCGATAGAACGACAATTACTATACTTATTACACTCACTATTATCAATCTAACTCATATTATTAACAATATTATGCAGATATGATCGATAGCACGACATTTACTATACTTATTACTCTTATTATTATCAACCTAACTCATATTATTAGTCATATTATGCTTATATGATCGATAGAACGACAATTACTATGCTTATTGTTCTCATTTTTATCAACCTAACTCATATTATTAGCCGTATTATGCTTATATGATCGATAGAACGACAATTACTATACTTATTACTATTATTATTATGAATCTTACTAATATTATTAGCCATATTATGCTTATATGATCGATAGAACGACAATTACTATACTTATTACTCTTATTATTATCAATCTAACTTATATTACTAGCCATATTATGATTAAATGATCGATAGAACGACAATTACTATACTTATTACTCTTATTATTATCAATCTAACTCATATTATTAGCCATATTATGCTTATATGATCGATAGAACGACAATTACTATACTTATTACTCTTATTATTATCAATCTAACTCATATTACCAGCCATATTATGCTTAAATGATCGATAGAACGACAATTACTATACTTATTACTCTTATTATTATCAATCTATCTCATATTATTAGCCATATTATGCTTATATGATCGATAGAACGACAATTACTATACTCACTACTCTTATTATTATCGATCTAACTCATATTATTAGCCATATTATGCTTATATTATCGATAGAACGACAATTACTGTACTTATTACTGTTATTATTACCAATTTAACTCATATTATTAGCCATATTATGCTTAAATGATCGATAGAACGACAATTACTATACTTATTACTATTATTATTATCAATCTTACTCATATTATTAGCTATATTATGCATATATGATCGATAGAACGACAATTACTGTACTTATTACTCTTATCATTATCGATCTAACTCATATTATTAGCGATATTATGCTTATATTATCGATAGAACGACAATTACTATACTCATTACTCTTATTATTATCAATCTAACTCATATTATTAGCCATATTATGCTTAAATGATCGATAGAACGACAATTACTATACTCATTACTCGTATTATTATCAATCTAACTCATATTTTTAGCCGTATTATGCTTATATGATCGATAGAACGACAATTACTATACTTATTACTATTATTATTATCAATCTTACTCATATTATTAGCCATATTATGCTTATATGATCGATAGAACGACGATTACTATACTTATTACTCTTATTATTATCAATCTAACTCATATTATTAACCATATTATGCTTATATGATCGATAGAACGACAATTACTATACTTATTACTCTTATTATTATCAATCTAACTTATATTACTAGCCATATTATGATTAAATGATCGATAGAACGACAATTACTATACTTATTACTCTTATTATTATCAATCTAACTCATATTATCAGCTATATTATGCTTATATGATCGATAGAACGACAATTACTATACTTATTACTCTTATTATTATCAATCTAACTCATATTACCAGCCATATTATGCTTAAATGATCGATAGAACTACAATTACTATACTTATTACTCTTATTATTATCAATCTATCTCATATTATTAGCCATATTATGCTTATATGATCGATAGAACGACAATTACTATACTCACTACTCTTATTATTATCGATCTAACTCATATTATTAGCCATATTATGATTATATTATCGATAGAACGACAATTACTGTACTTATTACTGTTATTATTATCAATTTAACTCATATTATTAGCCATATTATGCTTAAATGATCGATAGAACGACAATTACTATACTTACTACTATTATTATTATCAATCTAACTCATATTATTAACCATATTATGCAGATATGATCGATAGCACGACATTTACTACACTTATTACTCTTATTATTATCAACCTAACTCATATTATTAGCCATATTATGCTTATATTATCGATAGAACGACAATTAATGTACTTATTACTGTTGTTATTATCAATCTAACTCATATTATTAGTCATATTATGCATATATGATCGATAGAACGACAATTACTATACTTATTACACTTACTATTATCAATCTAACTCATATTATTAGCCATATTATGCTTATATGATCGATAGAACGACAATTACTATACTCACTACTCTTACTATTATCAACCTAACTCATATTATTAGCCATATTATGCTTAAATGATCGATAGAACGACAATTACTATACTTATTACTCTTATTATTATGAATCTAACTCATATTATTAAGCATATTATGCAGATACGATCGATAGAACTACAATTACTATACTCATTACTCTTATTATTATCAATCTAACTCATATTATTAGCCGTATTATGCTTAAATGATCGATAGAACGACAATTACTATACTTATTACTCTTATTATTATCAATCTAACTCATATTATTAGCCATATTATGCTTATATGATCGATAGAACGACAATTACTATACTTATTACTCTTATTATTATCAATCTAACTCATATTATTAGCCATATTATGCATATATGATCGATAGAACGACAATTACTGTACTTATTACTCTTATCATTATCGATCTAACTCATATTATTAGCCATATTATGCTTATATTATCGATAGAACGACAATTACTGTACTTATTACTGTTATTATTATCAATCTAACTCATATTATTAGCCATATCATGCTTATATGATCGATAGAACGACAATTACTATACTCACTACTCTTATTATTATCAATCTAACTCATATTATTCGACATATTATGCTTATATTATCGATAGAACGACAATTACTGTACTTATTACACTCACTATTATCAATCTAACTCATATTATTAACAATATTATGCAGATATGATTGATAGCACGACATTTACTATACTTATTACTCTTATTATTATCAACATAAACTCATATTATTAGCCATATTATGTTTATATGATCGATAGAACAACAATTACTATACTTATTATTCTTATTTTTATCAACCTAACTCATATTATTAGCCATATTATGCTTAAATGATCGATAGAACGACAATTACTATACTTATTACTCTTATTATTATGAATCTAACTCATATTATTAACCATATTATGCAGATACGATCGATAGAACTACAATTACTATACTCATTACTCTTATTATTATCAATCTAACTCATATTATTAGCCATATTATGCTTAAATGATCGATAGAACGACAATTACTATACTCATTACTCGTATTATTATCAATCTAACTCATATTTTTAGCCGTATTATGCTTATATGATCGATAGAACGACAATTACTATACTTATTACTATTATTATTATCAATCTTACTCATATTATTAGCCATATTATGCTTATATGATCGATAGAACGACAATTACTATACTTATTACTCTTATTATTATCAATCTAACTCATATTATTAACCATATTATGCTTATATGATCGATAGAACGACAATTACTATACTTATTACTCTTATTATTATCAATCTAACTTATATTACTAGCCATATTATGATTAAATGATCGATAGAACGACAATTACTATACTTATTACTCTTATTATTATCAATCTAACTCATATTATCAGCTATATTATGCTTATATGATCGATAGAACGACAATTACTATACTTATTACTCTTATTATTATCAATCTAACTCATATTACCAGCCATATTATGCTTAAATGATCGATAGAACTACAATTACTATACTTATTACTCTTATTATTATCAATCTATCTCATATTATTAGCCATATTATGCTTATATGATCGATAGAACGACAATTACTATACTCACTACTCTTATTATTATCGATCTAACTCATATTATTAGCCATATTATGCTTATATTATCGATAGAACGACAATTACTGTACTTATTACTGTTATTATTATCAATCTAACTCATATTATTAGCCATATTATGCATATGTGATCGATAGAACGACAATTACTATACTTATTACACTTACTATTATCAATCTAACTCATATTATTAGCCATATTATGCATATATGATCGATAGAACGACAATTACTGTACTTATTACTCTTATCATTATCGATCTAACTCATATTATTAGCCATATTATGCTTATATTATCGATAGAACGACAATTACTGTACTTATTACTGTTATTATTATCAATCTAACTCATATTATTAGCCATATTATGCTTATATGATCGATAGAACGACAATTACTATACTCACTACTCTTATTATTATCAATCTAACTCATATTATTAGACATATTATGCTTATATTATCGATAGAACGACAATTGCTGTACTTATTACTGTTATTATTATCAATCTAACTCATATTATTAGCCATATTATGCATATATGATCGATAGAACGACAATTACTATACTTATTACACTTACTATTATCAATCTAACTCATATTATTAGCCATATTATGCTTATATGATCGATAGAACGACAATTACTATACTTATTACTCTTACTATTATCAATCTAACTCATATTATTAGCCATATTATGCATATATGATCGATAGAACGACAATTACTGTACTTATTACTCTTATCATTATCGATCTAACTCATACTATTAGCCATATTATGCTTATATTATTGATAGAACGACAATTACTGTACTTATTACTGTTATTATTATCAATTTAACTCATATTATTAGCCATATTATGCTTAAATGATCGATAGAACGACAATTACTATACTTATTACTATTATTATTATCAATCTTACTCATATTATTAGCCACATTATGCATATATGATCGATAGAACGACAATTACTGTACTTATTACGCTTATCATTATTGATCTAGCTCATATTATTAGCCATATTATGCTTATATTATCGATAGAACGACAATTACTGTACTTATTACTGTTATTATTATCAATCTAACTCATATTATTAGCCATATTATGCATATATGATCGATAGAACGACAATTACTATACTTATTACACTTACTATTATCAATCTAACTCATATTATTAGCCATATTATGCATATATGATCGATAGAACGACAATTACTGTACTTATTACTCTTATCATTATCAATCTAACTCATATTATTAGCCATATTATGCATATATGATCGGTAGAACGACAATTACTGTACTTATTACTCTTATCATTATCGATCTAACTCATATTATTAGCCATGTTATGCTTATATTATCGATAGAACGACAATTACTCTACTTATTACTGTTATTATTATCAATCTAACTCATATTATTAGCCATATTATGCTTAAATGATCGATAGAACGACAATTACTATACATATTACTATTATTATTATAAATCTTACTCATATTATTAGCCATATTATGCTTATATGATCGATAGAACGACAATTACTGTACTTATTACTCTTATCATTTTCGATCTAACTCATATTATTAGCCATATTATGCTTATATTATCGATAGAACGACAATTACTGTACTTATTACTGTTATTATTATCAATTTAACTCATATTATTAGCCATATTATGCTTAAATGATCGATAGAACGACAATTACTATACTTACTACTATTATTATTATCAATCTAACTCATATTATTAACCATATTATGCAGATATGATCGATAGCACGACATTTACTATACTTACTACTCTTATTATTATCAACCTAACTCATATTATTAGCCATATTATGCTTATATTATCGATAGAACGACAATTAATGTACTTATTACTGTTGTTATTATCAATCTAACTCATATTATTAGTCATATTATGCATATATGATCGATAGAACGACAATTACTATACTTATTACACTTACTATTATCAATCTAACTCATATTATTAGCCATATTATGCTTATATGATCGATAGAACGACAATTACTATACTCACTACTCTTACTATTATCAACCTAACTCATATTATTAGCCATATTATGCTTAAATGATCGATAGAACGACAATTACTATACTTATTACTCTTATTATTATGAATCTAACTCATATTATTAAGCATATTATGCAGATACGATCGATAGAACTACAATTACTATACTTATTACTCTTATTATTATCAATCTAACTCATATTATTAGCCGTATTATGCTTAAATGATCGATAGAACGACAATTACTATACTTATTACTCTTATTATTATCAATCTAACTCATATTATTAGCCATATTATGCTTATATGATCGACAGAACGACAATTACTATACTTATTATTCTTATTTTTATCAACCTAACTCATATTATTACCCATATTATGCTTAAATGATCGATAGAACGACAATTACTATACTTATTACTCTTATTATTATCAATCTAACTCATATTATTAGCCATATTATGTTTATATGATCGATAGAACAACAATTACTATACTTATTATTCTTATTTTTATCAACCTAACTCATATTATTAGCCATATTATGCTTAAATGATCGATAGAACGACAATTACTATACTTATTACTCTTATTATTATGAATCTAACTCATATTATTAACCATATTATGCAGATACGATCGATAGAACTACAATTACTATACTCATTACTCTTATTATTATCAATCTAACTCATATTATTAGCCATATTATGCTTAAATGATCGATAGAACGACAATTACTATACTCATTACTCGTATTATTATCAATCTAACTCATATTTTTAGCCGTATTATGCTTATATGATCGATAGAACGACAATTACTATACTTATTACTATTATTATTATCCATCTTACTCATATTATTAGCCATATTATGCTTATATGATCGATAGAACGACAATTACTATACTTATTACTCTTATTATTATCAATCTAACTCATATTATTAACCATATTATGCTTATATGATCGATAGAACGACAATTACTATACTTATTACTCTTATTATTATCAATCTAACTTATATTACTAGCCATATTATGATTAAATGATCGATAGAACGACAATTACTATACTTATTACTCTTATTATTATCAATCTAACTTATATTACTAGCCATATTATGATTAAATGATCGATAGAACGACAATTACTGTACTTATTACTGTTATTATTATCAATCTAACTCATATTATTAGCCATATTATGCATATATGATCGATAGAACGACAAGTACTATACTTATTGCACTTACTATTATCAATCTAACTCATATTATTAGCCATATTATGCTTATATGATCGATAGAACGACAATTACTATACTCACTACTCTTACTATTATCAACCTAACTCATATTATTAGCCATATTATGCTTAAATGATCGATAGAACGACAATTACTATACTTATTACACTTACTATTATCAATCTAACTCATATTATTAGCCGTATTATGCTTAAATGATCGATAGAACGACAATTACTATATTTATTACTCTTATTATTATCAATCTAACTCATATTATTAGCCATATTATGCTTATATGATCGACAGAACGACAATTACTATACTTATTATTCTTATTTTTATCAACCTAACTCATATTATTACCTATATTATGCTTAAATGATCGATAGGACGACAATTACTATACTTATTACTCTTATTATTATCAATCTAACTCATATTATTAACCATATTATGCTTATATGATCGATAGAACGACAATTACTATACTTATTACTCTTATTATTATCAATCTAACTCATATTACTAGCCATATTATGCTTAAATGATCGATAGAACGACAATTACTATACTTATTACTCTTATTATTATAAATCTTACTCATATTATTAGCCATATTATGCTTATATGATCGATAGAACGACAATTACTGTACTTATTACTCTTATCATTTTCGATCTAACTCATATTATTAGCCATATTATGCTTATATTATCGATAGAACGACAATTACTGTACTTGTTACTGTTATTATTATCAATTTAACTCATATTATTAGCCATATCATGCTTAAATGATCGATAGAACGACAATTACTATACTTATTACTATTATTATTATCAATCTAACTCATATTATTAACCATATTATGCAGATATGATCGATAGCACGACATTTACTATACTTATTACTCTTATTATTATCAACCTAACTCATATTATTAGCCATATTATGCTTATATTATCGATAGAACGACAATTAATGTACTTATTACTGTTGTTATTATCAATCTAACTCATATTATTAGTCATATTATGCATATATGATCGATAGAACGACAATTACTATACTTATTACACTTACTATTATCAATCTAACTCATATTATTAGCCATATTATGCTTATATGATCGATAGAACGACAATTACTATACTCACTACTCTTACTATTATCAACCTAACTCATATTATTAGCCATATTATGCTTAAATGATCGATAGAACGAAAATTACTATACTTATTACTCTTATTATTATGAATCTAACTCATATTATTAAGCATATTATGCAGATACGATCGATAGAACTACAATTACTATACTTATTACTCTTATTATTATCAATCTAACTCATATTATTAGCCGTATTATGCTTAAATGATCGATAGAACGACAATTACTATACTTATTACTCTTATTATTATCAATCTAACTCATATTATTAGCCATATTATGCTTATATGATCGACAGAACGACAATTACTATACTTATTATTCTTATTTTTATCAACCTAACTCATATTATTACCTATATTATGCTTAAATGATCGATAGAACGACAATTACTATACTTATTACTCTTATTATTATGAATCTAACTCATATTATTAACCATATTATGCAGATATGATCGATAGAACTACAATTACAATACTCATTACTCTTATTATTATCAATCTAACTCATATTATTAGCCATATTATGCTTATATGATCGATAGAACGACAATTACTGTACTTATTACTCTTATCATTATCGATCTAACTCATATTATTAGCCATATTATGCTTATATGATCGATAGAACGACAATTACTATACTTATTACTCTTATTATTATCAATCTAACTCATATTATTAGCCATATTATGCAGATATGATCGATAGAACGACAATTACTATACTTATTACACTCACTATTATCAATCTAACTCATATTATTAACAATATTATGCAGATATGATCGATAGCACGACATTTACTATACTTATTACTCTTATTATTATCAACCTAACTCATATTATTAGTCATATTATGCTTATATGATCGATAGAACGACAATTACTATGCTTATTGTTCTCATTTTTATCAACCTAACTCATATTATTAGCCGTATTATGCTTATATGATCGATAGAACGACAATTACTATACTTATTACTATTATTATTATGAATCTTACTAATATTATTAGCCATATTATGCTTATATGATCGATAGAACGACAATTACTATACTTATTACTCTTATTATTATCAATCTAACTTATATTACTAGCCATATTATGATTAAATGATCGATAGAACGACAATTACTATACTTATTACTCTTATTATTATCAATCTAACTCATATTATTAGCCATATTATGCTTATATGATCGATAGAACGACAATTACTATACTTATTACTCTTATTATTATCAATCTAACTCATATTACCAGCCATATTATGCTTAAATGATCGATAGAACGACAATTACTATACTTATTACTCTTATTATTATCAATCTATCTCATATTATTAGCCATATTATGCTTATATGATCGATAGAACGACAATTACTATACTCACTACTCTTATTATTATCGATCTAACTCATATTATTAGCCATATTATGCTTATATTATCGATAGAACGACAATTACTGTACTTATTACTGTTATTATTACCAATTTAACTCATATTATTAGCCATATTATGCTTAAATGATCGATAGAACGACAATTACTATACTTATTACTATTATTATTATCAATCTTACTCATATTATTAGCTGTATTATGCATATATGATCGATAGAACGACAATTACTGTACTTATTACTCTTATCATTATCGATCTAACTCATATTATTAGCGATATTATGCTTATATTATCGATAGAACGACAATTACTGTACTTATTACTGTTATTATTATCAATCTAACTCATATTATTAGCCATATTATGCATATGTGATCGATAGAACGACAATTACTATACTTATTACACTTACTATTATCAATCTAACTCATATTATTAGCCATATTATGCATATATGATCGATAGAACGACAATTACTGTACTTATTACTCTTATCATTATCGATCTAACTCATATTATTAGCCATATTATGCTTATATTATCGATAGAACGACAATTACTGTACTTATTACTGTTATTATTATCAATCTACCTCATATTATTAGCCATATTATGCTTATATGATCGATAGAACGACAATTACTATACTCACTACTCTTATTATTATCAATCTAACTCATATTATTAGACATATTATGCTTATATTATCGATACAACGACAATTACTGTACTTATTACACTCACTATTATCAATCTAACTCATATTATTAACAATATTATGCAGATATGATTGATAGCACGACATTTGCTATACTTATTACTCTTATTATTATCAACATAAACTCATATTATTAGCCATATTATGTTTATATGATCGATAGAACAACAATTACTATACTTATTATTCTTATTTTTATCAACCTAACTCATATTATTAGCCATATTATGCTTAAATGATCGATAGAACGACAATTACTATACTTATTACTCTTATTATTATCAATCTAACTCATATTATTAGCCATATTATGCTTAAATGATCGATAGAACGACAATTACTATACTCATTACTCGTATTATTATCAATCTAACTCATATTTTTAGCCGTATTATGCTTATATGATCGATAGAACGACAATTACTATACTTATTACTATTATTATTATCCATCTTACTCATATTATTAGCCATATTATGCTTATATGATCGATAGAACGACAATTACTATACTTATTACTCTTATTATTATCAATCTAACTCATATTATTAACCATATTATGCTTATATGATCGATAGAACGACAATTACTATACTTATTACTCTTATTATTATCAATCTAACTTATATTACTAGCCATATTATGATTAAATGATCGATAGAACGACAATTACTATACTTATTACTCTTATTATTATCAATCTAACTTATATTACTAGCCATATTATGATAAAATGATCGATAGAACGACAATTACTGTACTTATTACTGTTATTATTATCAATCTAACTCATATTATTAGCCATATTATGCATATATGATCGATAGAACGACAAGTACTATACTTATTGCACTTACTATTATCAATCTAACTCATATTATTAGCCATATTATGCTTATATGATCGATAGAACGACAATTACTATACTCACTACTCTTACTATTATCAACCTAACTCATATTATTAGCCATATTATGCTTAAATGATCGATAGAACGACAATTACTATACTTACTACACTTACTATTATCAATCTAACTCATATTATTAGCCGTATTATGCTTAAATGATCGATAGAACGACAATTACTATATTTATTACTCTTATTATTATCAATCTAACTCATATTATTAGCCATATTATGCTTATATGATCGACAGAACGACAATTACTATACTTATTATTCTTATTTTTATCAACCTAACTCATATTATTACCTATATTATGCTTAAATGATCGATAGGACGACAATTACTATACTTATTACTCTTATTATTATCAATCTAACTCATATTATTAACCATATTATGCTTATATGATCGATAGAACGACAATTACTATACTTATTACTCTTATTATTATCAATCTAACTCATATTACTAGCCATATTATGCTTAAATGATCGATAGAACGACAATTACTATACTTATTACTCTTATTATTATAAATCTTACTCATATTATTAGCCATATTATGCTTATATGATCGATAGAACGACAATTACTGTACTTATTACTCTTATCATTTTCGATCTAACTCATATTATTAGCCATATTATGCTTATATTATCGATAGAACGACAATTACTGTACTTGTTACTGTTATTATTATCAATTTAACTCATATTATTAGCCATATCATGCTTAAATGATCGATAGAACGACAATTACTATACTTATTACTATTATTATTATCAATCTAACTCATATTATTAACCATATTATGCAGATATGATCGATAGCACGACATTTACTATACTTATTACTCTTATTATTATCAACCTAACTCATATTATTAGCCATATTATGCTTATATTATCGATAGAACGACAATTAATGTACTTATTACTGTTGTTATTATCAATCTAACTCATATTATTAGTCATATTATGCATATATGATCGATAGAACGACAATTACTATACTTATTACACTTACTATTATCAATCTAACTCATATTATTAGCCATATTATGCTTATATGATCGATAGAACGACAATTACTATACTCACTACTCTTACTATTATCAACCTAACTCATATTATTAGCCATATTATGCTTAAATGATCGATAGAACGAAAATTACTATACTTATTACTCTTATTATTATGAATCTAACTCATATTATTAAGCATATTATGCAGATACGATCGATAGAACTACAATTACTATACTTATTACTCTTATTATTATCAATCTAACTCATATTATTAGCCGTATTATGCTTAAATGATCGATAGAACGACAATTACTATACTTATTACTCTTATTATTATCAATCTAACTCATATTATTAGCCATATTATGCTTATATGATCGACAGAACGACAATTACTATACTTATTATTCTTATTTTTATCAACCTAACTCATATTATTACCTATATTATGCTTAAATGATCGATAGAACGACAATTACTATACTTATTACTCTTATTATTATGAATCTAACTCATATTATTAACCATATTATGCAGATATGATCGATAGAACTACAATTACAATACTCATTACTCTTATTATTATCAATCTAACTCATATTATTAGCCATATTATGCTTATATGATCGATAGAACGACAATTACTGTACTTATTACTCTTATCATTATCGATCTAACTCATATTATTAGCCATATTATGCTTATATGATCGATAGAACGACAATTACTATACTTATTACTCTTATTATTATCAATCTAACTCATATTATTAGCCATATTATGCAGATATGATCGATAGAACGACAATTACTATACTTATTACACTCACTATTATCAATCTAACTCATATTATTAACAATATTATGCAGATATGATCGATAGCACGACATTTACTATACTTATTACTCTTATTATTATCAACCTAACTCATATTATTAGTCATATTATGCTTATATGATCGATAGAACGACAATTACTATGCTTATTGTTCTCATTTTTATCAACCTAACTCATATTATTAGCCGTATTATGCTTATATGATCGATAGAACGACAATTACTATACTTATTACTATTATTATTATGAATCTTACTAATATTATTAGCCATATTATGCTTATATGATCGATAGAACGACAATTACTATACTTATTACTCTTATTATTATCAATCTAACTTATATTACTAGCCATATTATGATTAAATGATCGATAGAACGACAATTACTATACTTATTACTCTTATTATTATCAATCTAACTCATATTATTAGCCATATTATGCTTATATGATCGATAGAACGACAATTACTATACTTATTACTCTTATTATTATCAATCTAACTCATATTACCAGCCATATTATGCTTAAATGATCGATAGAACGACAATTACTATACTTATTACTCTTATTATTATCAATCTATCTCATATTATTAGCCATATTATGCTTATATGATCGATAGAACGACAATTACTATACTCACTACTCTTATTATTATCGATCTAACTCATATTATTAGCCATATTATGCTTATATTATCGATAGAACGACAATTACTGTACTTATTACTGTTATTATTACCAATTTAACTCATATTATTAGCCATATTATGCTTAAATGATCGATAGAACGACAATTACTATACTTATTACTATTATTATTATCAATCTTACTCATATTATTAGCTGTATTATGCATATATGATCGATAGAACGACAATTACTGTACTTATTACTCTTATCATTATCGATCTAACTCATATTATTAGCGATATTATGCTTATATTATCGATAGAACGACAATTACTGTACTTATTACTGTTATTATTATCAATCTAACTCATATTATTAGCCATATTATGCATATGTGATCGATAGAACGACAATTACTATACTTATTACACTTACTATTATCAATCTAACTCATATTATTAGCCATATTATGCATATATGATCGATAGAACGACAATTACTGTACTTATTACTCTTACTATTATCAATCTAACTCATGTTATTAGCCATATTATGCATATATGATCGATAGAACGACAATTACTGTACTTATTACTCTTATCATTATCGATCTAACTCATATTATTAGCCATATTATGCTTATATTATTGATAGAACGATAATTACTGTACTTATTACTGTTATTATTATCAATTTAACTCATATTATTAGCCATATTATGCTTAAATGATCGATAGAACGACAATTACTATACTTATTACTATTATTATTATCAATCTAACTCATATTATTAGCCATATTATGCATATATGATCGATAGAACGACAATTACTGTACTTATTACGCTTATCATTATTGATCTAACTCATATTATTAGCCATATTATGCTTATATTATCGATAGAACGACAATTACTGTACTTATTACTGTTATTATTATCAATCTAACTCATATTATTAGCCATATTATGCATATATGATCGATAGAACGACAATTACTATACTTATTACACTTACTATTATCAATCTAACTCATATTATTAGCCATATTATGCATATATGATCGATAGAACGAAAATTACTGTACTTATTACTCTTATCATTATCAATCTAACTCATATTATTAACCATATTATGCTTATATGATCGATAGAACGACAATTACTATACTTATTACTCTTATCATTATCAATTTAACTTATATTACTAGCCATATTATGATTAAATGATCGATAGAACGACAATTACTGTACTTATTACTGTTATTATTATCAATCTAACTCATATTATTAGCCATATTATGCATATATGATCGATAGAACGACAATTACTATACTTATTACACTTACTATTATCAATCTAACTCATATTATTAGCCATATTATGCATATATGATCGATAGAACGACAATTACTGTACTTATTACTCTTATCATTATCGATCTAACTCATATTATTAGCCATATTATGCTTATATTATCGATAGAACGACAATTACTGTACTTATTACTGTTATTATTATCAATCTAACTCATATTATTAGCCATATTATGCTTAAATGATCGATAGAACGACAATTACTATACATATTACTATTATTATTATAAATCTTACTCATATTATTAGCCATATTATGCTTATATGATCGATAGAACGACAATTACTGTACTTATTACTCTTATCATTTTCGATCTAACTCATATTATTAGCCATATTATGCTTATATTATCGATAGAACGACAATTACTGTACTTATTACTGTTATTATTATCAATTTAACTCATATTATTAGCCATATTATGCTTAAATGATCGATAGAACGACAATTACTATACTTATTACTATTATTATTATCAATCTAACTCATATTATTAACCATATTATGCAGATATGATCGATAGCACGACATTTACTATACTTATTACTCTTATTATTATCAACCTAACTCATATTATTAGCCATATTATGCTTATATTATCGATAGAACGACAATTAATGTACTTATTACTGTTGTTATTATCAATCTAACTCATATTATTAGTCATATTATGCATATATGATCGATAGAACGACAATTACTATACTTATTACACTTACTATTATCAATCTAACTCATATTATTAGCCATATTATGCTTATATGATCGATAGAACGACAATTACTATACTCACTACTCTTACTATTATCAACCTAACTCATATTATTAGCCATATTATGCTTAAATGATCGATAGAACGACAATTACTATACTTATTACACTTACTATTATCAATCTAACTCATATTATTAGCCGTATTATGCTTAAATGATCGATAGAACGACAATTACTATATTTATTACTCTTATTATTATCAATCTAACTCATATTATTAGCCATATTATGCTTATATGATCGACAGAACGACAATTACTATACTTATTATTCTTATTTTTATCAACCTAACTCATATTATTACCTATATTATGCTTAAATGATCGATAGGACGACAATTACTATACTTATTACTCTTATTATTATCAATCTAACTCATATTATTAACCATATTATGCTTATATGATCGATAGAACGACAATTACTATACTTATTACTCTTATTATTATCAATCTAACTCATATTACTAGCCATATTATGCTTAAATGATCGATAGAACGACAATTACTATACTTATTACTCTTATTATTATAAATCTTACTCATATTATTAGCCATATTATGCTTATATGATCGATAGAACGACAATTACTGTACTTATTACTCTTATCATTTTCGATCTAACTCATATTATTAGCCATATTATGCTTATATTATCGATAGAACGACAATTACTGTACTTGTTACTGTTATTATTATCAATTTAACTCATATTATTAGCCATATCATGCTTAAATGATCGATAGAACGACAATTACTATACTTATTACTATTATTATTATCAATCTAACTCATATTATTAACCATATTATGCAGATATGATCGATAGCACGACATTTACTATACTTATTACTCTTATTATTATCAACCTAACTCATATTATTAGCCATATTATGCTTATATTATCGATAGAACGACAATTAATGTACTTATTACTGTTGTTATTATCAATCTAACTCATATTATTAGTCATATTATGCATATATGATCGATAGAACGACAATTACTATACTTATTACACTTACTATTATCAATCTAACTCATATTATTAGCCATATTATGCTTATATGATCGATAGAACGACAATTACTATACTCACTACTCTTACTATTATCAACCTAACTCATATTATTAGCCATATTATGCTTAAATGATCGATAGAACGAAAATTACTATACTTATTACTCTTATTATTATGAATCTAACTCATATTATTAAGCATATTATGCAGATACGATCGATAGAACTACAATTACTATACTTATTACTCTTATTATTATCAATCTAACTCATATTATTAGCCGTATTATGCTTAAATGATCGATAGAACGACAATTACTATACTTATTACTCTTATTATTATCAATCTAACTCATATTATTAGCCATATTATGCTTATATGATCGACAGAACGACAATTACTATACTTATTATTCTTATTTTTATCAACCTAACTCATATTATTACCTATATTATGCTTAAATGATCGATAGAACGACAATTACTATACTTATTACTCTTATTATTATGAATCTAACTCATATTATTAACCATATTATGCAGATATGATCGATAGAACTACAATTACAATACTCATTACTCTTATTATTATCAATCTAACTCATATTATTAGCCATATTATGCTTATATGATCGATAGAACGACAATTACTGTACTTATTACTCTTATCATTATCGATCTAACTCATATTATTAGCCATATTATGCTTATATGATCGATAGAACGACAATTACTATACTTATTACTCTTATTATTATCAATCTAACTCATATTATTAGCCATATTATGCAGATATGATCGATAGAACGACAATTACTATACTTATTACACTCACTATTATCAATCTAACTCATATTATTAACAATATTATGCAGATATGATCGATAGCACGACATTTACTATACTTATTACTCTTATTATTATCAACCTAACTCATATTATTAGTCATATTATGCTTATATGATCGATAGAACGACAATTACTATGCTTATTGTTCTCATTTTTATCAACCTAACTCATATTATTAGCCGTATTATGCTTATATGATCGATAGAACGACAATTACTATACTTATTACTATTATTATTATGAATCTTACTAATATTATTAGCCATATTATGCTTATATGATCGATAGAACGACAATTACTATACTCACTACTCTTATTATTATCGATCTAACTCATATTATTAGCCATATTATGCTTATATTATCGATAGAACGACAATTACTGTACTTATTACTGTTATTATTACCAATTTAACTCATATTATTAGCCATATTATGCTTAAATGATCGATAGAACGACAATTACTATACTTATTACTATTATTATTATCAATCTTACTCATATTATTAGCTGTATTATGCATATATGATCGATAGAACGACAATTACTGTACTTATTACTCTTATCATTATCGATCTAACTCATATTATTAGCGATATTATGCTTATATTATCGATAGAACGACAATTACTGTACTTATTACTGTTATTATTATCAATCTAACTCATATTATTAGCCATATTATGCATATGTGATCGATAGAACGACAATTACTATACTTATTACTCTTATTATTATCAATCTAACTCATATTATTAGCCATATTATGCTTATATGATCGATAGAACGACAATTACTATACTTATTACTCTTATTATTATCAATCTAACTCATATTACCAGCCATATTATGCTTAAATGATCGATAGAACGACAATTACTATACTTATTACTCTTATTATTATCAATCTATCTCATATTATTAGCCATATTATGCTTATATGATCGATAGAACGACAATTACTATACTCACTACTCTTATTATTATCGATCTAACTCATATTATTAGCCATATTATGCTTATATTATCGATAGAACGACAATTACTGTACTTATTACTGTTATTATTACCAATTTAACTCATATTATTAGCCATATTATGCTTAAATGATCGATAGAACGACAATTACTATACTTATTACTATTATTATTATCAATCTTACTCATATTATTAGCTGTATTATGCATATATGATCGATAGAACGACAATTACTGTACTTATTACTCTTATCATTATCGATCTAACTCATATTATTAGCGATATTATGCTTATATTATCGATAGAACGACAATTACTGTACTTATTACTGTTATTATTATCAATCTAACTCATATTATTAGCCATATTATGCATATGTGATCGATAGAACGACAATTACTATACTTATTACACTTACTATTATCAATCTAACTCATATTATTAGCCATATTATGCATATATGATCGATAGAACGACAATTACTGTACTTATTACTCTTATCATTATCGATCTAACTCATATTATTAGCCATATTATGCTTATATTATCGATAGAACGACAATTACTGTACTTATTACTGTTATTATTATCAATCTACCTCATATTATTAGCCATATTATGCTTATATGATCGATAGAACGACAATTACTATACTCACTACTCTTATTATTATCAATCTAACTCATATTATTAGACATATTATGCTTATATTATCGATACAACGACAATTACTGTACTTATTACACTCACTATTATCAATCTAACTCATATTATTAACAATATTATGCAGATATGATTGATAGCACGACATTTGCTATACTTATTACTCTTATTATTATCAACATAAACTCATATTATTAGCCATATTATGTTTATATGATCGATAGAACAACAATTACTATACTTATTATTCTTATTTTTATCAACCTAACTCATATTATTAGCCATATTATGCTTAAATGATCGATAGAACGACAATTACTATACTTATTACTCTTATTATTATGAATCTAACTCATATTATTAACCATATTATGCAGATACGATCGATAGAACTACAATTACTATACTCATTACTCTTATTATTATCAATCTAACTCATATTATTAGCCATATTATGCTTAAATGATCGATAGAACGACAATTACTATACTCATTACTCGTATTATTATCAATCTAACTCATATTTTTAGCCGTATTATGCTTATATGATCGATAGAACGACAATTACTATACTTATTACTATTATTATTATCAATCTTACTCATATTATTAGCCATATTATGCTTATATGATCGATAGAACGACGATTACTATACTTATTACTCTTATTATTATCAATCTAACTCATATTATTAACCATATTATGCTTATATGATCGATAGAACGACAATTACTATACTTATTACTCTTATTATTATCAATCTAACTTATATTACTAGCCATATTATGATTAAATGATCGATAGAACGACAATTACTATACTTATTACTCTTATTATTATCAATCTAACTCATATTATCAGCTATATTATGCTTATATGATCGATAGAACGACAATTACTATACTTATTACTCTTATTATTATCAATCTAACTCATATTACCAGCCATATTATGCTTAAATGATCGATAGAACGACAATTACTATACTTACTACTATTATTATTATCAATCTAACTCATATTATTAACCATATTATGCAGATATGATCGATAGCACGACATTTACTATACTTATTACTCTTATTATTATCAACCTAACTCATATTATTAGCCATATTATGCTTATATTATCGATAGAACGACAATTAATGTACTTATTACTGTTGTTATTATCAATCTAACTCATATTATTAGTCATATTATGCATATATGATCGATAGAACGACAATTACTATACTTATTACACTTACTATTATCAATCTAACTCATATTATTAGCCATATTATGCTTATATGATCGATAGAACGACAATTACTATACTCACTACTCTTACTATTATCAACCTAACTCATATTATTAGCCATATTATGCTTAAATGATCGATAGAACGACAATTACTATACTTATTACTCTTATTATTATGAATCTAACTCATATTATTAAGCATATTATGCAGATACGATCGATAGAACTACAATTACTATACTCATTACTCTTATTATTATCAATCTAACTCATATTATTAGCCGTATTATGCTTAAATGATCGATAGAACGACAATTACTATACTTATTACTCTTATTATTATCAATCTAACTCATATTATTAGCCATATTATGCTTATACGATCGATAGAACGACAATTACTATACTTATTACTCTTATTATTATCAATCTAACTCATATTATTAGCCATATTATGCATATATGATCGATAGAACGACAATTACTGTACTTATTACTCTTATCATTATCGATCTAACTCATATTATTAGCCATATTATGCTTATATTATCGATAGAACGACAATTACTGTACTTATTACTGTTATTATTATCAATCTAACTCATATTATTAGCCATATTATGCTTATATGATCGATAGAACGACAATTACTATACTCACTACTCTTATTATTATCAATCTAACTCATATTATTCGACATATTATGCTTATATTATCGATAGAACGACAATTACTGTACTTATTACACTCACTATTATCAATCTAACTCATATTATTAACAATATTATGCAGATATGATTGATAGCACGACATTTACTATACTTATTACTCTTATTATTATCAACATAAACTCATATTATTAGCCATATTATGTTTATATGATCGATAGAACAACAATTACTATACTTATTATTCTTATTTTTATCAACCTAACTCATATTATTAGCCATATTATGCTTAAATGATCGATAGAACGACAATTACTATACTTATTACTCTTATTATTATGAATCTAACTCATATTATTAACCATATTATGCAGATACGATCGATAGAACTACAATTACTATACTCATTACTCTTATTATTATCAATCTAACTCATATTATTAGCCATATTATGCTTAAATGATCGATAGAACGACAATTACTATACTCATTACTCGTATTATTATCAATCTAACTCATATTTTTAGCCGTATTATGCTTATATGATCGATAGAACGACAATTACTATACTTATTACTATTATTATTATCAATCTTACTCATATTATTAGCCATATTATGCTTATATGATCGATAGAACGACAATTACTATACTTATTACTCTTATTATTATCAATCTAACTCATATTATTAACCATATTATGCTTATATGATCGATAGAACGACAATTACTATACTTATTACTCTTATTATTATCAATCTAACTTATATTACTAGCCATATTATGATTAAATGATCGATAGAACGACAATTACTATACTTATTACTCTTATTATTATCAATCTAACTCATATTATCAGCTATATTATGCTTATATGATCGATAGAACGACAATTACTATACTTATTACTCTTATTATTATCAATCTAACTCATATTACCAGCCATATTATGCTTAAATGATCGATAGAACTACAATTACTATACTTATTACTCTTATTATTATCAATCTATCTCATATTATTAGCCATATTATGCTTATATGATCGATAGAACGACAATTACTATACTCACTACTCTTATTATTATCGATCTAACTCATATTATTAGCCATATTATGCTTATATTATCGATAGAACGACAATTACTGTACTTATTACTGTTATTATTATCAATCTAACTCATATTATTAGCCATATTATGCATATGTGATCGATAGAACGACAATTACTATACTTATTACACTTACTATTATCAATCTAACTCATATTATTAGCCATATTATGCATATATGATCGATAGAACGACAATTACTGTACTTATTACTCTTATCATTATCGATCTAACTCATATTATTAGCCATATTATGCTTATATTATCGATAGAACGACAATTACTGTACTTATTACTGTTATTATTATCAATCTAACTCATATTATTAGCCATATTATGCTTATATGATCGATAGAACGACAATTACTATACTCACTACTCTTATTATTATCAATCTAACTCATATTATTAGACATATTATGCTTATATTATCGATAGAACGACAATTGCTGTACTTATTACTGTTATTATTATCAATCTAACTCATATTATTAGCCATATTATGCATATATGATCGATAGAACGACAATTACTATACTTATTACACTTACTATTATCAATCTAACTCATATTATTAGCCATATTATGCTTATATGATCGATAGAACGACAATTACTATACTTATTACTCTTACTATTATCAATCTAACTCATATTATTAGCCATATCATGCATATATGATCGATAGAACGACAATTACTGTACTTATTACTCTTATCATTATCGATCTAACTCATACTATTAGCCATATTATGCTTATATTATTGATAGAACGACAATTACTGTACTTATTACTGTTATTATTATCAATTTAACTCATATTATTAGCCATATTATGCTTAAATGATCGATAGAACGACAATTACTATACTTATTACTATTATTATTATCAATCTTACTCATATTATTAGCCACATTATGCATATATGATCGATAGAAC
Organism: Megachile rotundata; assembly: GCF_050947335.1. Lineage (NCBI taxonomy): Eukaryota > Metazoa > Arthropoda > Insecta > Hymenoptera > Megachilidae > Megachile > Megachile rotundata. Next base: position 48,932 of record NW_027473953.1, read on the forward strand.
GACAATTACTGTACTTATTACGCTTATCATTATTGATCTAGCTCATATTATTAGCCATATTATGCTTATATTATCGATAGAACGACAATTACTGTACTTATTACTGTTATTATTATCAATCTAACTCATATTATTAGCCATATTATGCATATATGATCGATAGAACGACAATTACTATACTTATTACACTTACTATTATCAATCTAACTCATATTATTAGCCATATTATGCATATATGATCGATAGAACGACAATTACTGTACTTATTACTCTTATCATTATCAATCTAACTCATATTATTAGCCATATTATGCATATATGATCGGTAGAACGACAATTACTGTACTTATTACTCTTATCATTATCGATCTAACTCATATTATTAGCCATGTTATGCTTATATTATCGATAGAACGACAATTACTCTACTTATTACTGTTATTATTATCAATCTAACTCATATTATTAGCCATATTATGCTTAAATGATCGATAGAACGACAATTACTATACATATTACTATTATTATTATAAATCTTACTCATATTATTAGCCATATTATGCTTATATGATCGATAGAACGACAATTACTGTACTTATTACTCTTATCATTTTCGATCTAACTCATATTATTAGCCATATTATGCTTATATTATCGATAGAACGACAATTACTGTACTTATTACTGTTATTATTATCAATTTAACTCATATTATTAGCCATATTATGCTTAAATGATCGATAGAACGACAATTACTATACTTACTACTATTATTATTATCAATCTAACTCATATTATTAACCATATTATGCAGATATGATCGATAGCACGACATTTACTATACTTACTACTCTTATTATTATCAACCTAACTCATATTATTAGCCATATTATGCTTATATTATCGATAGAACGACAATTAATGTACTTATTACTGTTGTTATTATCAATCTAACTCATATTATTAGTCATATTATGCATATATGATCGATAGAACGACAATTACTATACTTATTACACTTACTATTATCAATCTAACTCATATTATTAGCCATATTATGCTTATATGATCGATAGAACGACAATTACTATACTCACTACTCTTACTATTATCAACCTAACTCATATTATTAGCCATATTATGCTTAAATGATCGATAGAACGACAATTACTATACTTATTACTCTTATTATTATGAATCTAACTCATATTATTAAGCATATTATGCAGATACGATCGATAGAACTACAATTACTATACTTATTACTCTTATTATTATCAATCTAACTCATATTATTAGCCGTATTATGCTTAAATGATCGATAGAACGACAATTACTATACTTATTACTCTTATTATTATCAATCTAACTCATATTATTAGCCATATTATGCTTATATGATCGACAGAACGACAATTACTATACTTATTATTCTTATTTTTATCAACCTAACTCATATTATTACCCATATTATGCTTAAATGATCGATAGAACGACAATTACTATACTTATTACTCTTATTATTATCAATCTAACTCATATTATTAGCCATATTATGTTTATATGATCGATAGAACAACAATTACTATACTTATTATTCTTATTTTTATCAACCTAACTCATATTATTAGCCATATTATGCTTAAATGATCGATAGAACGACAATTACTATACTTATTACTCTTATTATTATGAATCTAACTCATATTATTAACCATATTATGCAGATACGATCGATAGAACTACAATTACTATACTCATTACTCTTATTATTATCAATCTAACTCATATTATTAGCCATATTATGCTTAAATGATCGATAGAACGACAATTACTATACTCATTACTCGTATTATTATCAATCTAACTCATATTTTTAGCCGTATTATGCTTATATGATCGATAGAACGACAATTACTATACTTATTACTATTATTATTATCCATCTTACTCATATTATTAGCCATATTATGCTTATATGATCGATAGAACGACAATTACTATACTTATTACTCTTATTATTATCAATCTAACTCATATTATTAACCATATTATGCTTATATGATCGATAGAACGACAATTACTATACTTATTACTCTTATTATTATCAATCTAACTTATATTACTAGCCATATTATGATTAAATGATCGATAGAACGACAATTACTATACTTATTACTCTTATTATTATCAATCTAACTTATATTACTAGCCATATTATGATTAAATGATCGATAGAACGACAATTACTGTACTTATTACTGTTATTATTATCAATCTAACTCATATTATTAGCCATATTATGCATATATGATCGATAGAACGACAAGTACTATACTTATTGCACTTACTATTATCAATCTAACTCATATTATTAGCCATATTATGCTTATATGATCGATAGAACGACAATTACTATACTCACTACTCTTACTATTATCAACCTAACTCATATTATTAGCCATATTATGCTTAAATGATCGATAGAACGACAATTACTATACTTATTACACTTACTATTATCAATCTAACTCATATTATTAGCCGTATTATGCTTAAATGATCGATAGAACGACAATTACTATATTTATTACTCTTATTATTATCAATCTAACTCATATTATTAGCCATATTATGCTTATATGATCGACAGAACGACAATTACTATACTTATTATTCTTATTTTTATCAACCTAACTCATATTATTACCTATATTATGCTTAAATGATCGATAGGACGACAATTACTATACTTATTACTCTTATTATTATCAATCTAACTCATATTATTAACCATATTATGCTTATATGATCGATAGAACGACAATTACTATACTTATTACTCTTATTATTATCAATCTAACTCATATTACTAGCCATATTATGCTTAAATGATCGATAGAACGACAATTACTATACTTATTACTCTTATTATTATAAATCTTACTCATATTATTAGCCATATTATGCTTATATGATCGATAGAACGACAATTACTGTACTTATTACTCTTATCATTTTCGATCTAACTCATATTATTAGCCATATTATGCTTATATTATCGATAGAACGACAATTACTGTACTTGTTACTGTTATTATTATCAATTTAACTCATATTATTAGCCATATCATGCTTAAATGATCGATAGAACGACAATTACTATACTTATTACTATTATTATTATCAATCTAACTCATATTATTAACCATATTATGCAGATATGATCGATAGCACGACATTTACTATACTTATTACTCTTATTATTATCAACCTAACTCATATTATTAGCCATATTATGCTTATATTATCGATAGAACGACAATTAATGTACTTATTACTGTTGTTATTATCAATCTAACTCATATTATTAGTCATATTATGCATATATGATCGATAGAACGACAATTACTATACTTATTACACTTACTATTATCAATCTAACTCATATTATTAGCCATATTATGCTTATATGATCGATAGAACGACAATTACTATACTCACTACTCTTACTATTATCAACCTAACTCATATTATTAGCCATATTATGCTTAAATGATCGATAGAACGAAAATTACTATACTTATTACTCTTATTATTATGAATCTAACTCATATTATTAAGCATATTATGCAGATACGATCGATAGAACTACAATTACTATACTTATTACTCTTATTATTATCAATCTAACTCATATTATTAGCCGTATTATGCTTAAATGATCGATAGAACGACAATTACTATACTTATTACTCTTATTATTATCAATCTAACTCATATTATTAGCCATATTATGCTTATATGATCGACAGAACGACAATTACTATACTTATTATTCTTATTTTTATCAACCTAACTCATATTATTACCTATATTATGCTTAAATGATCGATAGAACGACAATTACTATACTTATTACTCTTATTATTATGAATCTAACTCATATTATTAACCATATTATGCAGATATGATCGATAGAACTACAATTACAATACTCATTACTCTTATTATTATCAATCTAACTCATATTATTAGCCATATTATGCTTATATGATCGATAGAACGACAATTACTGTACTTATTACTCTTATCATTATCGATCTAACTCATATTATTAGCCATATTATGCTTATATGATCGATAGAACGACAATTACTATACTTATTACTCTTATTATTATCAATCTAACTCATATTATTAGCCATATTATGCAGATATGATCGATAGAACGACAATTACTATACTTATTACACTCACTATTATCAATCTAACTCATATTATTAACAATATTATGCAGATATGATCGATAGCACGACATTTACTATACTTATTACTCTTATTATTATCAACCTAACTCATATTATTAGTCATATTATGCTTATATGATCGATAGAACGACAATTACTATGCTTATTGTTCTCATTTTTATCAACCTAACTCATATTATTAGCCGTATTATGCTTATATGATCGATAGAACGACAATTACTATACTTATTACTATTATTATTATGAATCTTACTAATATTATTAGCCATATTATGCTTATATGATCGATAGAACGACAATTACTATACTTATTACTCTTATTATTATCAATCTAATTTATATTACTAGCCATATTATGATTAAATGATCGATAGAACGACAATTACTATACTTATTACTCTTATTATTATCAATCTAACTCATATTATTAGCCATATTATGCTTATATGATCGATAGAACGACAATTACTATACTTATTACTCTTATTATTATCAATCTAACTCATATTACCAGCCATATTATGCTTAAATGATCGATAGAACGACAATTACTATACTTATTACTCTTATTATTATCAATCTATCTCATATTATTAGCCATATTATGCTTATATGATCGATAGAACGACAATTACTATACTCACTACTCTTATTATTATCGATCTAACTCATATTATTAGCCATATTATGCTTATATTATCGATAGAACGACAATTACTGTACTTATTACTGTTATTATTACCAATTTAACTCATATTATTAGCCATATTATGCTTAAATGATCGATAGAACGACAATTACTATACTTATTACTATTATTATTATCAATCTTACTCATATTATTAGCTGTATTATGCATATATGATCGATAGAACGACAATTACTGTACTTATTACTCTTATCATTATCGATCTAACTCATATTATTAGCGATATTATGCTTATATTATCGATAGAACGACAATTACTGTACTTATTACTGTTATTATTATCAATCTAACTCATATTATTAGCCATATTATGCATATGTGATCGATAGAACGACAATTACTATACTTATTACACTTACTATTATCAATCTAACTCATATTATTAGCCATATTATGCATATATGATCGATAGAACGACAATTACTGTACTTATTACTCTTATCATTATCGATCTAACTCATATTATTAGCCATATTATGCTTATATTATCGATAGAACGACAATTACTGTACTTATTACTGTTATTATTATCAATCTACCTCATATTATTAGCCATATTATGCTTATATGATCGATAGAACGACAATTACTATACTCACTACTCTTATTATTATCAATCTAACTCATATTATTAGACATATTATGCTTATATTATCGATACAACGACAATTACTGTACTTATTACACTCACTATTATCAATCTAACTCATATTATTAACAATATTATGCAGATATGATTGATAGCACGACATTTGCTATACTTATTACTCTTATTATTATCAACATAAACTCATATTATTAGCCATATTATGTTTATATGATCGATAGAACAACAATTACTATACTTATTATTCTTATTTTTATCAACCTAACTCATATTATTAGCCATATTATGCTTAAATGATCGATAGAACGACAATTACTATACTTATTACTCTTATTATTATGAATCTAACTCATATTATTAACCATATTATGCAGATACGATCGATAGAACTACAATTACTATACTCATTACTCTTATTATTATCAATCTAACTCATATTATTAGCCATATTATGCTTAAATGATCGATAGAACGACAATTACTATACTCATTACTCGTATTATTATCAATCTAACTCATATTTTTAGCCGTATTATGCTTATATGATCGATAGAACGACAATTACTATACTTATTACTATTATTATTATCCATCTTACTCATATTATTAGCCATGTTATGCTTATATGATCGATAGAACGACAATTACTATACTTATTACTCTTATTATTATCAATCTAACTCATATTATTAACCATATTATGCTTATATGATCGATAGAACGACAATTACTATACTTATTACTCTTATTATTATCAATCTAACTTATATTACTAGCCATATTATGATTAAATGATCGATAGAACGACAATTACTATACTTATTACTCTTATTATTATCAATCTAACTTATATTACTAGCCATATTATGATTAAATGATCGATAGAACGACAATTACTGTACTTATTACTGTTATTATTATCAATCTAACTCATATTATTAGCCATATTATGCATATATGATCGATAGAACGACAAGTACTATACTTATTGCACTTACTATTATCAATCTAACTCATATTATTAGCCATATTATGCTTATATGATCGATAGAACGACAATTACTATACTCACTACTCTTACTATTATCAACCTAACTCATATTATTAGCCATATTATGCTTAAATGATCGATAGAACGACAATTACTATACTTATTACACTTACTATTATCAATCTAACTCATATTATTAGCCGTATTATGCTTAAATGATCGATAGAACGACAATTACTATATTTATTACTCTTATTATTATCAATCTAACTCATATTATTAGCCATATTATGCTTATATGATCGACAGAACGACAATTACTATACTTATTATTCTTATTTTTATCAACCTAACTCATATTATTACCTATATTATGCTTAAATGATCGATAGGACGACAATTACTATACTTATTACTCTTATTATTATCAATCTAACTCATATTATTAACCATATTATGCTTATATGATCGATAGAACGACAATTACTATACTTATTACTCTTATTATTATCAATCTAACTCATATTACTAGCCATATTATGCTTAAATGATCGATAGAACGACAATTACTATACTTATTACTCTTATTATTATAAATCTTACTCATATTATTAGCCATATTATGCTTATATGATCGATAGAACGACAATTACTGTACTTATTACTCTTATCATTTTCGATCTAACTCATATTATTAGCCATATTATGCTTATATTATCGATAGAACGACAATTACTGTACTTGTTACTGTTATTATTATCAATTTAACTCATATTATTAGCCATATCATGCTTAAATGATCGATAGAACGACAATTACTATACTTATTACTATTATTATTATCAATCTAACTCATATTATTAACCATATTATGCAGATATGATCGATAGCACGACATTTACTATACTTATTACTCTTATTATTATCAACCTAACTCATATTATTAGCCATATTATGCTTATATTATCGATAGAACGACAATTAATGTACTTATTACTGTTGTTATTATCAATCTAACTCATATTATTAGTCATATTATGCATATATGATCGATAGAACGACAATTACTATACTTATTACACTTACTATTATCAATCTAACTCATATTATTAGCCATATTATGCTTATATGATCGATAGAACGACAATTACTATACTCACTACTCTTACTATTATCAACCTAACTCATATTATTAGCCATATTATGCTTAAATGATCGATAGAACGAAAATTACTATACTTATTACTCTTATTATTATGAATCTAACTCATATTATTAAGCATATTATGCAGATACGATCGATAGAACTACAATTACTATACTTATTACTCTTATTATTATCAATCTAACTCATATTATTAGCCGTATTATGCTTAAATGATCGATAGAACGACAATTACTATACTTATTACTCTTATTATTATCAATCTAACTCATATTATTAGCCATATTATGCTTATATGATCGACACAACGACAATTACTATACTTATTATTCTTATTTTTATCAACCTAACTCATATTATTACCTATATTATGCTTAAATGATCGATAGAACGACAATTACTATACTTATTACTCTTATTATTATGAATCTAACTCATATTATTAACCATATTATGCAGATATGATCGATAGAACTACAATTACAATACTCATTACTCTTATTATTATCAATCTAACTCATATTATTAGCCATATTATGCTTATATGATCGATAGAACGACAATTACTGTACTTATTACTCTTATCATTATCGATCTAACTCATATTATTAGCCATATTATGCTTATATGATCGATAGAACGACAATTACTATACTTATTACTCTTATTATTATCAATCTAACTCATATTATTAGCCATATTATGCATATATGATCGATAGAACGACAATTACTGTACTTATTACTCTTATCATTATCGATCTAACTCATATTATTAGCCATATTATGCTTATATTATCGATAGAACGACAATTACTGTACTTATTACTGTTATTATTATCAATCTAACTCATATTATTAGCCATATTATGCTTATATGATCGATAGAACGACAATTACTATACTCACTACTCTTATTATTATCAATCTAACTCATATTATTCGACATATTATGCTTATATTATCGATAGAACGACAATTACTGTACTTATTACACTCACTATTATCAATCTAACTCATATTATTAACAATATTATGCAGATATGATTGATAGCACGACATTTGCTATACTTATTACTCTTATTATTATCAACATAAACTCATATTATTAGCCATATTATGTTTATATGATCGATAGAACAACAATTACTATACTTATTATTCTTATTTTTATCAACCTAACTCATATTATTAGCCATATTATGCTTAAATGATCGATAGAACGACAATTACTATACTTATTACTCTTATTATTATGAATCTAACTCATATTATTAACCATATTATGCAGATACGATCGATAGAACTACAATTACTATACTCATTACTCTTATTATTATCAATCTAACTCATATTATTAGCCATATTATGCTTAAATGATCGATAGAACGACAATTACTATACTCATTACTCGTATTATTATCAATCTAACTCATATTTTTAGCCGTATTATGCTTATATGATCGATAGAACGACAATTACTATACTTATTACTATTATTATTATCAATCTTACTCATATTATTAGCCATATTATGCTTATATGATCGATAGAACGACAATTACTATACTTATTACTCTTATTATTATCAATCTAACTCATATTATTAACCATATTATGCTTATATGATCGATAGAACGACAATTACTATACTTATTACTCTTATTATTATCAATCTAACTTATATTACTAGCCATATTATGATTAAATGATCGATAGAACGACAATTACTATACTTATTACTCTTATTATTATCAATCTAACTCATATTATCAGCTATATTATGCTTATATGATCGATAGAACGACAATTACTATACTTATTACTCTTATTATTATCAATCTAACTCATATTACCAGCCATATTATGCTTAAATGATCGATAGAACTACAATTACTATACTTATTACTCTTATTATTATCAATCTATCTCATATTATTAGCCATATTATGCTTATATGATCGATAGAACGACAATTACTATACTCACTACTCTTATTATTATCGATCTAACTCATATTATTAGCCATATTATGCTTATATTATCGATAGAACGACAATTACTGTACTTATTACTGTTATTATTATCAATCTAACTCATATTATTAGCCATATTATGCATATGTGATCGATAGAACGACAATTACTATACTTATTACACTTACTATTATCAATCTAACTCATATTATTAGCCATATTATGCATATATGATCGATAGAACGACAATTACTGTACTTATTACTCTTATCATTATCGATCTAACTCATATTATTAGCCATATTATGCTTATATTATCGATAGAACGACAATTACTGTACTTATTACTGTTATTATTATCAATCTAACTCATATTATTAGCCATATTATGCTTATATGATCGATAGAACGACAATTACTATACTCACTACTCTTATTATTATCAATCTAACTCATATTATTAGACATATTATGCTTATATTATCGATAGAACGACAATTGCTGTTCTTATTACTGTTATTATTATCAATCTAACTCATATTATTAGCCATATTATGCATATATGATCGATAGAACGACAATTACTATACTTATTACACTTACTATTATCAATCTAACTCATATTATTAGCCATATTATGCTTATATGATCGATAGAACGACAATTACTATACTTATTACTCTTACTATTATCAATCTAACTCATATTATTAGCCATATTATGCATATATGATCGATAGAACGACAATTACTGTACTTATTACTCTTATCATTATCGATCTAACTCATACTATTAGCCATATTATGCTTATATTATTGATAGAACGACAATTACTGTACTTATTACTGTTATTATTATCAATTTAACTCATATTATTAGCCATATTATGCTTAAATGATCGATAGAACGACAATTACTATACTTATTACTATTATTATTATCAATCTTACTCATATTATTAGCCACATTATGCATATATGATCGATAGAACGACAATTACTGTACTTATTACGCTTATCATTATTGATCTAGCTCATATTATTAGCCATATTATGCTTATATTATCGATAGAACGACAATTACTGTACTTATTACTGTTATTATTATCAATCTAACTCATATTATTAGCCATATTATGCATATATGATCGATAGAACGACAATTACTATACTTATTACACTTACTATTATCAATCTAACTCATATTATTAGCCATATTATGCATATATGATCGATAGAACGACAATTACTGTACTTATTACTCTTATCATTATCAATCTAACTCATATTATTAGCCATATTATGCATATATGATCGGTAGAACGACAATTACTGTACTTATTACTCTTATCATTATCGATCTAACTCATATTATTAGCCATGTTATGCTTATATTATCGATAGAACGACAATTACTCTACTTATTACTGTTATTATTATCAATCTAACTCATATTATTAGCCATATTATGCTTAAATGATCGATAGAACGACAATTACTATACATATTACTATTATTATTATAAATCTTACTCATATTATTAGCCATATTATGCTTATATGATCGATAGAACGACAATTACTGTACTTATTACTCTTATCATTTTCGATCTAACTCATATTATTAGCCATATTATGCTTATATTATCGATAGAACGACAATTAATGTACTTATTACTGTTGTTATTATCAATCTAACTCATATTATTAGTCATATTATGCATATATGATCGATAGAACGACAATTACTATACTTATTACACTTACTATTATCAATCTAACTCATATTATTAGCCATATTATGCTTATATGATCGATAGAACGACAATTACTATACTCACTACTCTTACTATTATCAACCTAACTCATATTATTAGCCATATTATGCTTAAATGATCGATAGAACGACAATTACTATACTTATTACTCTTATTATTATGAATCTAACTCATATTATTAAGCATATTATGCAGATACGATCGATAGAACTACAATTACTATACTTATTACTCTTATTATTATCAATCTAACTCATATTATTAGCCGTATTATGCTTAAATGATCGATAGAACGACAATTACTATACTTATTACTCTTATTATTATCAATCTAACTCATATTATTAGCCATATTATGCTTATATGATCGACAGAACGACAATTACTATACTTATTATTCTTATTTTTATCAACCTAACTCATATTATTACCCATATTATGCTTAAATGATCGATAGAACGACAATTACTATACTTATTACTCTTATTATTATCAATCTAACTCATATTATTAGCCATATTATGTTTATATGATCGATAGAACAACAATTACTATACTTATTATTCTTATTTTTATCAACCTAACTCATATTATTAGCCATATTATGCTTAAATGATCGATAGAACGACAATTACTATACTTATTACTCTTATTATTATGAATCTAACTCATATTATTAACCATATTATGCAGATACGATCGATAGAACTACAATTACTATACTCATTACTCTTATTATTATCAATCTAACTCATATTATTAGCCATATTATGCTTAAATGATCGATAGAACGACAATTACTATACTCATTACTCGTATTATTATCAATCTAACTCATATTTTTAGCCGTATTATGCTTATATGATCGATAGAACGACAATTACTATACTTATTACTATTATTATTATCCATCTTACTCATATTATTAGCCATATTATGCTTATATGATCGATAGAACGACAATTACTATACTTATTACTCTTATTATTATCAATCTAACTCATATTATTAACCATATTCTGCTTATATGATCGATAGAACGACAATTACTATACTTCTTACTCTTATTATTATCAATCTAACTTATATTACTAGCCATATTATGATTAAATGATCGATAGAACGACAATTACTATACTTATTACTCTTATTATTATCAATCTAACTTATATTACTAGCCATATTATGATTAAATGATCGATAGAACGACAATTACTGTACTTATTACTGTTATTATTATCAATCTAACTCATATTATTAGCCATATTATGCATATATGATCGATAGAACGACAAGTACTATACTTATTGCACTTACTATTATCAATCTAACTCATATTATTAGCCATATTATGCATATATGATCGGTAGAACGACAATTACTGTACTTATTACTCTTATCATTATCGATCTAACTCATATTATTAGCCATGTTATGCTTATATTATCGATAGAACGACAATTACTGTACTTATTACTGTTATTATTATCAATCTAACTCATATTATTAGCCATATTATGCTTAAATGATCGATAGAACGACAATTACTATACATATTACTATTATTATTATAAATCTTACTCATATTATTAGCCATATTATGCTTATATGATCGATAGAACGACAATTACTGTACTTATTACTCTTATCATTTTCGATCTAACTCATATTATTAGCCATATTATGCTTATATTATCGATAGAACGACAATTACTGTACTTATTACTGTTATTATTATCAATTTAACTCATATTATTAGCCATATTATGCTTAAATGATCGATAGAACGACAATTACTATACTTACGACTATTATTATTATCAATCTAACTCATATTATTAACCATATTATGCAGATATGATCGATAGCACGACATTTACTATACTTCCTACTCTTATTATTATCAACCTAACTCATATTATTAGCCATATTATGCTTATATTATCGATAGAACGACAATTAATGTACTTATTACTGTTGTTATTATCAATCTAACTCATATTATTAGTCATATTATGCATATATGATCGATAGAACGACAATTACTATACTTATTACTCTTATTATTATCAATCTAACTCATATTATTAGCCATATTATGTTTATATGATCGATAGAACAACAATTACTATACTTATTATTCTTATTTTTATCAACCTAACTCATATTATTAGCCATATTATGCTTAAATGATCGATAGAACGACAATTACTATACTTATTACTCTTATTATTATGAATCTAACTCATATTATTAACCATATTATGCAGATACGATCGATAGAACTACAATTACTATACTCATTACTCTTATTATTATCAATCTAACTCATATTATTAGCCATATTATGCTTAAATGATCGATAGAACGACAATTACTATACTCATTACTCGTATTATTATCAATCTAACTCATATTTTTAGCCGTATTATGCTTATATGATCGATAGAACGACAATTACTATACTTATTACTATTATTATTATCAATCTTACTCATATTATTAGCCATATTATGCTTATATGATCGATAGAACGACAATTACTATACTTATTACTCTTATTATTATCAATCTAACTCATATTACCAGCCATATTATGCTTAAATAATCGATAGAACGACAATTACTATACTTATTACTCTTATTATTATCAATCTATCTCATATTATTAGCCATATTATGCTTATATGATCGATAGAACGACAATTACTATACTCACTACTCTTATTATTATCGATCTAACTCATATTATTAGCCATATTATGCTTATATGATCGATAGAACGACAATTACTATACTCACTACTCTTATTATTATCAATCTAACTCATATTATTAGACATATTATGCTTATATTATCGATAGAACGACAATTGCTCTACTTATTACTGTTATTATTATCAATCTAACTCATATTATTAGCCATATTATGCATATATGATCGATAGAACGACAATTACTATACTTATTACACTTACTATTATCAATCTAACTCATATTATTAGCCATATTATGCTTATATGATCGATAGAACGACAATTACTATACTTATTACTCTTACTATTATCAATCTAACTCATATTATTAGCCATATTATGCATATATGATCGATAGGACGACAATTACTGTACTTATTACTCTTATCATTATCGATCTAACTCATATTATTAGCCATATTATGCTTATATTATTGATAGAACGACAATTACTGTACTTATTACTGTTATTATTATCAATTTAACGCATATTATTAGCCATACTATGCTTAAATGATCGATAGAACGACAATTACTATACTTATTACTATTATTATTATCAATCTTACTCATATTATTAGCCATATTATGCATATATGATCGATAGAACGACAATTACTGTACTTATTACTGTTATTATTATCAATATAACTCATATTATTAGCCATATTATGCTTAAATGATCGATAGAACGACAATTACTATACTTATTACTATTATTATTATCAATCTAACTCATATTATTAACCATGTTATGCAGATATGATCGATAGCACGACATTTACTATACTTATTACTCTTATTATTATCAACCTAACTCATATTATTAGCCATATTATGCTTATATTACCGATAGAACGACAGTTAATGTACTTATTACTGTTGTTATTATCAATCTAACTCATATTGTTAGTCATATTATGCATATATGATCGATAGAACGACAATTACTGTACTTATTACACTTACTATTATCAATCTAACTCATATTATTAGCCATATTATGCTTATATGATCGATAGAACGACAATTACTATACTCACTACTCTTACTATTATCAACCTAACTCATATTATTAGCCATATTATGCTTAAATGATTGATAGAACGACAATTACTATACTTATTACTCTTATTATTATGAATCTAACTCATATTATTAAGCATATTATGCAGATACGATCGATAGAACTACAATTACTATACTTATTACTCTTATTATTATCAATCTGACTCATATTAATAGCCGTATTATGCTTAAATGATCGATAGAACGACAATTACTATACTTATTACTCTTATTATTATCAATCTAGCTCATATTATTCGCCATGTTAATCTTATATGATCGACAGAACGACAATTACTATTCTTATTATTCTTATTTTTATCAACCTAACTCATATTATTACCCATATTATGCTTATATTATCGATAGAACGACAATTACTGTACTTATTACTGTTATTATTATCAATTTAACTCATATTATTAGCCATATTATGCTTAAATGATCGATAGAACGACAATTACTATACTTACGACTATTATTATTATCAATCTAACTCATATTATTAACCATATTATGCAGATATGATCGATAGCACGACATTTACTATACTTCCTACTCTTATTATTATCAACCTAACTCATATTATTAGCCATATTATGCTTATATTATCGATAGAACGACAATTAATGTACTTATTACTGTTGTTATTATCAATCTAACTCATATTATTAGTCATATTATGCATATATGATCGATAGAACGACAATTACTATACTTATTACTCTTATTATTATCAATCTAACTCATATTATTAGCCATATTATGTTTATATGATCGATAGAACAACAATTACTATACTTATTATTCTTATTTTTATCAACCTAACTCATATTATTAGCCATATTATGCTTAAATGATCGATAGAACGACAATTACTATACTTATTACTCTTATTATTATGAATCTAACTCATATTATTAACCATATTATGCAGATACGATCGATAGAACTACAATTACTATACTCATTACTCTTATTATTATCAATCTAACTCATATTATTAGCCATATTATGCTTAAATGATCGATAGAACGACAATTACTATACTCATTACTCGTATTATTATCAATCTAACTCATATTTTTAGCCGTATTATGCTTATATGATCGATAGAACGACAATTACTATACTTATTACTATTATTATTATCAATCTTACTCATATTATTAGCCATATTATGCTTATATGATCGATAGAACGACAATTACTATACTTATTACTCTTATTATTATCAATCTAACTCATATTACCAGCCATATTATGCTTAAATAATCGATAGAACGACAATTACTATACTTATTACTCTTATTATTATCAATCTATCTCATATTATTAGCCATATTATGCTTATATGATCGATAGAACGACAATTACTATACTCACTACTCTTATTATTATCGATCTAACTCATATTATTAGCCATATTATGCTTATATGATCGATAGAACGACAATTACTATACTCACTACTCTTATTATTATCAATCTAACTCATATTATTAGACATATTATGCTTATATTATCGATAGAACGACAATTGCTCTACTTATTACTGTTATTATTATCAATCTAACTCATATTATTAGCCATATTATGCTTATATGATCGATAGAACGACAATTACTATACTTATTACTCTTACTATTATCAATCTAACTCATATTATTAGCCATATTATGCATATATGATCGATAGGACGACAATTACTGTACTTATTACTCTTATCATTATCGATCTAACTCATATTATTAGCCATATTATGCTTATATTATTGATAGAACGACAATTACTGTACTTATTACTGTTATTATTATCAACTTAACGCATATTATTAGCCATACTATGCTTAAATGATCGATAGAACGACAATTACTATACTTATTACTATTATTATTATCAATCTTACTCATATTATTAGCCATATTATGCATATATGATCGATAGAACGACAATTACTGTACTTATTACTGTTATTATTATCAATATAACTCATATTATTAGCCATATTATGCTTAAATGATCGATAGAACGACAATTACTATACTTATTACTATTATTATTATCAATCTAACTCATATTATTAACCATGTTATGCAGATATGATCGATAGCACGACATTTACTATACTTATTACTCTTATTATTATCAACCTAACTCATATTATTAGCCATATTATGCTTATATTACCGATAGAACGACAGTTAATGTACTTATTACTGTTGTTATTATCAATCTAACTCATATTGTTAGTCATATTATGCATATATGATCGATAGAACGACAATTACTGTACTTATTACACTTACTATTATCAATCTAACTCATATTATTAGCCATATTATGCTTATATGATCGATAGAACGACAATTACTATACTCACTACTCTTACTATTATCAACCTAACTCATATTATTAGCCATATTATGCTTAAATGATCGATAGAACGACAATTACTATACTTATTACTCTTATTATTATGAATCTAACTCATATTATTAAGCATATTATGCAGATACGATCGATAGAACTACAATTACTATACTTATTACTCTTATTATTATCAATCTGACTCATATTAATAGCCGTATTATGCTTAAATGATCGATAGAACGACAATTACTATACTTATTACTCTTATTATTATCAATCTAGCTCATATTATTCGCCATGTTAATCTTATATGATCGACAGAACGACAATTACTATTCTTATTATTCTTATTTTTATCAACCTAACTCATATTATTACCCATATTATGCTTAAATGATCGATAGAACGACAATTACTATACTTATTACTCTTATTATTATGAATCTAACTCATATTATTAACCATATTATGCAGATATGATCGATAGAACTACAATTACAATACTCATTACTCTTATTATTATCAATCTAACTCATATTATTAGCCATATTATGCTTATATGATCGATAGAACGACAATTACTGTACTTATTACTCTTATCATTATCGATCTAACTCATATTATTAGCCATATTATGCTTATATGATCGATAGAACGACAATTACTATACTTATTACTCTTATTATTATCAATCTAACTCATATTATTAGCCATATTATGCTTATATGATCGATAGAACGACAATTACTATACTTATTACTCTTATTATTATCAATCTAACTCATATTACCAGCCATATTATGCTTAAATAATCGATAGAACGACAATTACTATACTTATTACTCTTATTATTATCAATCTATCTCATATTATTAGCCATATTATGCTTATATGATCGATAGAACGACAATTACTATACTCACTACTCTTATTATTATCGATCTAACTCATATTATTAGCCATATTATGCTTATATGATCGATAGAACGACAATTACTATACTTATTACTATTATTATTATCAATCTTACTCATATTATTAGCTATATTATGCATATATGATCGATAGAACGACAATTACTGTACTTATTACTCTTATCATTATCGATCTAACTCATATTATTAGCCATATTATGCTTATATTATCGATAGAACGACAATTACTGTACTTATTACTGTTATTATTATCAATCTAACTCATATTATTAGCCATATTATGCATATGTGATCGATAGAACGACAGTTACTATACTTATTACACTTACTATTATCAATCTAACTCATATTATTAGCCATATTATGCATATATGATCGATAGAACGACAATTACTGTACTTATTACTCTTATCATTATCGATCTAACTCATATTATTAGCCATATTATGCTTATATTATCGATAGAACGACAATTACTGTACTTATTACTGTTATTATTATCAATCTAACTCATATTATTAGCCATATTATGCTTATATGATCGATAGAACGACAATTACTATACTCACTACTCTTATTATTATCAATCTAACTCATATTATTAGACATATTATGCTTATATTATCGATAGAACGACAATTACTGTACTTATTACACTCACTATTATCAATCTAACTCATATTATTAACAATATTATGCAGATATGATTGATAGCACGACATTTGCTATACTTATTACTCTTATTATTATCAACATAAACTCATATTATTAGCCATATTATGTTTATATGATCGATAGAACAACAATTACTATACTTATTATTCTTATTTTTATCAACCTAACTCATATTATTAGCCATATTATGCTTAAATGATCGGTAGAACGACAATTACTATACTTATTACTCTTATTATTATGAATCTAACTCATATTATTAACCATATTATGCAGATACGATCGATAGAACTACAATTACTATACTCATTACTCTTATTATTATCAATCTAACTCATATTATTAGCCATATTATGCTTAAATGATCGATAGAACGACAATTACTATACTCATTACTCGTATTATTATCAATCTAACTCATATTTTTAGCCGTATTATGCTTATATGATCGATAGAACGACAATTACTATACTTATTACTATTATTATTATCAATCTTACTCATATTATTAGCCATATTATGCTTATATGATCGATAGAACGACGATTACTATACTTATTACTCTTATTATTATCAATCTAACTCATATTATTAACCATATTATGCTTATATGATCGATAGAACGACAATTACTATACTTATTACTCTTATTATTATCAATCTAACTTATATTACTAGCCATATTATGATTAAATGATCGATAGAACGACAATTACTATACTTATTACTCTTATTATTATCAATCTAACTCATATTATCAGCTATATTATGCTTATATGATCGATAGAACGACAATTACTATACTTATTACTCTTATTATTATCAATCTAACTCATATTACCAGCCATATTATGCTTAAATGATCGATACAACTACAATTACTATACTTATTACTCTTATTATTATCAATCTATCTCATATTATTAGCCATATTATGCTTATATGATCGATAGAACGACAATTACTATACTCACTACTCTTATTATTATCGATCTAACTCATATTATTAGCCATATTATGCTTATATTATCGATAGAACGACAATTACTGTACTTATTACTGTTATTATTATCAATCTAACTCATATTATTAGCCATATTATGCATATGTGATCGATAGAACGACAATTACTATACTTATTACACTTACTATTATCAATCTAACTCATATTATTAGCCATATTATGCATATATGATCGATAGAACGACAATTACTGTACTTATTACTCTTATCATTATCGATCTAACTCATATTATTAGCCATATTATGCTTATATTATCGATAGAACGACAATTACTGTACTTATTACTGTTATTATTATCAATCTAACTCATATTATTAGCCATATTATGCTTATATGATCGATAGAACGACAATTACTATACTCACTACTCTTATTATTATCAATCTAACTCATATTATTAGCCATATTATGCATATATGATCGATAGAACAATTACTATACTTATTACACTTACTATTATCAATCTAACTCATATTATTAGCCATATTATGCATATATGATCGATAGAACGACAATTACTGTACTTATTACTCTTATCATTATCGATCTAACTCATATTATTAGCCATGTTATGCTTATATTATCGATAGAACGACAATTACTGTACTTATTACTGTTATTATTATCAATCTAACTCATATTATTAGCCATATTATGCTTAAATGATCGATAGAACGACAATTACTATACATATTACTATTATTATTATAAATCTTACTCATATTATTAGCCATATTATGCTTATATGATCGATAGAACGACAATTACTGTACTTATTACTCTTATCATTTTCGATCTAACTCATATTATTAGCCATATTATGCTTATATTATCGATAGAACGACAATTACTGTACTTATTACTGTTATTATTATCAATTTAACTCATATTATTAGCCATATTATGCTTAAATGATCGATAGAACGACAATTACTATACTTACTACTATTATTATTATCAATCTAACTCATATTATTAACCATATTATGCAGATATGATCGATAGCACGACATTTACTATACTTATTACTCTTATTATTATCAACCTAACTCATATTATTAGCCATATTATGCTTATATTATCGATAGAACGACAATTAATGTACTTATTACTGTTGTTATTATCAATCTAACTCATATTATTAGTCATATTATGCATATATGATCGATAGAACGACAATTACTATACTTATTACACTTACTATTATCAATCTAACGCATATTATTAGCCATATTATGCTTATATGATCGATAGAACGACAATTACTATACTCACTACTCTTACTATTATCAACCTAACTCATATTATTAGCCATATTATGCTTAAATGATCGATAGAACGACAATTACTATACTTATTACTCTTATTATTATGAATCTAACTCATATTATTAAGCATATTATGCAGATACGATCGATAGAACTACAATTACTATACTCATTACTCTTATTATTATCAATCTAACTCATATTATTAGCCGTATTATGCTTAAATGATCGATAGAACGACAATTACTATACTTATTACTCTTATTATTATCAATCTAACTCATATTATTAGCCATATTATGCTTATATGATCGATAGAACGACAATTACTATACTTATTACTCTTATTATTATCAATCTAACTCATATTATTAGCCATATTATGCATATATGATCGATAGAACGACAATTACTGTACTTATTACTCTTATCATTATCGATCTAACTCATATTATTAGCCATATTATGCTTATATTATCGATAGAACGACAATTACTGTACTTATTACTGTTATTATTATCAATCTAACTCATATTATTAGCCATATTATGCTTATATGATCGATAGAACGACAATTACTATACTCACTACTCTTATTATTATCAATCTAACTCATATTATTCGACATATTATGCTTATATTATCGATAGAACGACAATTACTGTACTTATTACACTCACTATTATCAATCTAACTCATATTATTAACAATATTATGCAGATATGATTGATAGCACGACATTTACTATACTTATTACTCTTATTATTATCAACATAAACTCATATTATTAGCCATATTATGCTTAAATGATCGATACAACTACAATTACTATACTTATTACTCTTATTATTATCAATCTATCTCATATTATTAGCCATATTATGCTTATATGATCGATAGAACGACAATTACTATACTCACTACTCTTATTATTATCGATCTAACTCATATTATTAGCCATATTATGCTTATATTATCGATAGAACGACAATTACTGTACTTATTACTGTTATTATTATCAATCTAACTCATATTATTAGCCATATTATGCATATGTGATCGATAGAACGACAATTACTATACTTATTACACTTACTATTATCAATCTAACTCATATTATTAGCCATATTATGCATATATGATCGATAGAACGACAATTACTGTACTTATTACTCTTATCATTATCGATCTAACTCATATTATTAGCCATATTATGCTTATATTATCGATAGAACGACAATTACTGTACTTATTACTGTTATTATTATCAATCTAACTCATATTATTAGCCATATTATGCTTATATGATCGATAGAACGACAATTACTATACTCACTACTCTTATTATTATCAATCTAACTCATATTATTAGCCATATTATGCATATATGATCGATAGAACAATTACTATACTTATTACACTTACTATTATCAATCTAACTCATATTATTAGCCATATTATGCATATATGATCGATAGAACGACAATTACTGTACTTATTACTCTTATCATTATCGATCTAACTCATATTATTAGCCATGTTATGCTTATATTATCGATAGAACGACAATTACTGTACTTATTACTGTTATTATTATCAATCTAACTCATATTATTAGCCATATTATGCTTAAATGATCGATAGAACGACAATTACTATACATATTACTATTATTATTATAAATCTTACTCATATTATTAGCCATATTATGCTTATATGATCGATAGAACGACAATTACTGTACTTATTACTCTTATCATTTTCGATCTAACTCATATTATTAGCCATATTATGCTTATATTATCGATAGAACGACAATTACTGTACTTATTACTGTTATTATTATCAATTTAACTCATATTATTAGCCATATTATGCTTAAATGATCGATAGAACGACAATTACTATACTTACTACTATTATTATTATCAATCTAACTCATATTATTAACCATATTATGCAGATATGATCGATAGCACGACATTTACTATACTTATTACTCTTATTATTATCAACCTAACTCATATTATTAGCCATATTATGCTTATATTATCGATAGAACGACAATTAATGTAATTATTACTGTTGTTATTATCAATCTAACTCATATTATTAGTCATATTATGCATATATGATCGATAGAACGACAATTACTATACTTATTACACTTACTATTATCAATCTAACTCATATTATTAGCCATATTATGCTTATATGATCGATAGAACGACAATTACTATACTCACTACTCTTACTATTATCAACCTAACTCATATTATTAGCCATATTATGCTTAAATGATCGATAGAACGACAATTACTATACTTATTACTCTTATTATTATGAATCTAACTCATATTATTAAGCATATTATGCAGATACGATCGATAGAACTACAATTACTATACTCATTACTCTTATTATTATCAATCTAACTCATATTATTAGCCGTATTATGCTTAAATGATCGATAGAACGACAATTACTATACTTATTACTCTTATTATTATCAATCTAACTCATATTATTAGCCATATTATGCTTATATGATCGATAGAACGACAATTACTATACTTATTACTCTTATTATTATCAATCTAACTCATATTATTAGCCATATTATGCATATATGATCGATAGAACGACAATTACTGTACTTATTACTCTTATCATTATCGATCTAACTCATATTATTAGCCATATTATGCTTATATTATCGATAGAACGACAATTACTGTACTTATTACTGTTATTATTATCAATCTAACTCATATTATTAGCCATATTATGCTTATATGATCGATAGAACGACAATTACTATACTCACTACTCTTATTATTATCAATCTAACTCATATTATTCGACATATTATGCTTATATTATCGATAGAACGACAATTACTGTACTTATTACACTCACTATTATCAATCTAACTCATATTATTAACAATATTATGCAGATATGATTGATAGCACGACATTTACTATACTTATTACTCTTATTATTATCAACATAAACTCATATTATTAGCCATATTATGTTTATATGATCGATAGAACAACAATTACTATACTTATTATTCTTATTTTTATCAACCTAACTCATATTATTAGCCATATTATGCTTAAATGATCGATAGAACGACAATTACTATACTTATTACTCTTATTATTATGAATCTAACTCATATTATTAACCATATTATGCAGATACGATCGATAGAACTACAATTACTATACTCATTACTCTTATTATTATCAATCTAACTCATATTATTAGCCATATTATGCTTAAATGATCGATAGAACGACAATTACTATACTCATTACTCGTATTATTATCAATCTAACTCATATTTTTAGCCGTATTATGCTTATATGATCGATAGAACGACAATTACTATACTTATTACTATTATTATTATCAATCTTACTCATATTATTAGCCATATTATGCTTATATGATCGATAGAACGACAATTACTATACTTATTACTCTTATTATTATCAATCTAACTCATATTATTAACCATATTATGCTTATATGATCGATAGAACGACAATTACTATACTTATTACTCTTATTATTATCAATCTAACTTATATTACTAGCCATATTATGATTAAATGATCAATAGAACGACAATTACTATACTTATTACTCTTATTATTATCAATCTAACTCATATTATCAGCTATATTATGCTTATATGATCGATAGAACGACAATTACTATACTTATTACTCTTATTATTATCAATCTAACTCATATTACCAGCCATATTATGCTTAAATGATCGATAGAACTACAATTACTATACTTATTACTCTTATTATTATCAATCTATCTCATATTATTAGCCATATTATGCTTATATGATCGATAGAACGACAATTACTATACTCACTACTCTTATTATTATCGATCTAACTCATATTATTAGCCATATTATGCTTATATTATCGATAGAACGACAATTACTGTACTTATTACTGTTATTATTATCAATCTAACTCATATTATTAGCCATATTATGCATATGTGATCGATAGAACGACAATTACTATACTTATTACACTTACTATTATCAATCTAACTCATATTATTATCCATATTATGCATATATGATCGATAGAACGACAATTACTGTACTTATTACTCTTATCATTATCGATCTAACTCATATTATTAGCCATATTATGCTTATATTATCGATAGAACGACAATTACTGTACTTATTACTGTTATTATTATCAATCTAACTCATATTATTAGCCATATTATGCTTATATGATCGATAGAACGACAATTACTATACTCACTACTCTTATTATTATCAATCTAACTCATATTATTAGACATATTATGCTTATATTATCGATAGAACGACAATTGCTGTACTTATTACTGTTATTATTATCAATCTAACTCATATTATTAGCCATATTATGCATATATGATCGATAGAACGACAATTACTATACTTATTACACTTACTATTATCAATCTAACTCATATTATTAGCCATATTATGCTTATATGATCGATAGAACGACAATTACTATACTTATTACTCTTACTATTATCAATCTAACTCATATTATTAGCCATATTATGCATATATGATCGATAGAACGACAATTACTGTACTTATTACTCTTATCATTATCGATCTAACTCATACTATTAGCCATATTATGCTTATATTATTGATAGAACGACAATTACTGTACTTATTACTGTTATTATTATCAATTTAACTCATATTATTAGCCATATTATGCTTAAATGATCGATAGAACGACAATTACTATACTTATTACTATTATTATTATCAATCTTACTCATATTATTAGCCACATTATGCATATATGATCGATAGAACGACAATTACTGTACTTATTACGCTTATCATTATTGATCTAGCTCATATTATTAGCCATATTATGCTTATATTATCGATAGAACGACAATTACTGTACTTATTACTGTTATTATTATCAATCTAACTCATATTATTAGCCATATTATGCATATATGATCGATAGAACGACAATTACTATACTTATTACACTTACTATTATCAATCTAACTCATATTATTAGCCATATTATGCATATATGATCGATAGAACGACAATTACTGTACTTATTACTCTTATCATTATCAATCTAACTCATATTATTAGCCATATTATGCATATATGATCGGTAGAACGACAATTACTGTACTTATTACTCTTATCATTATCGATCTAACTCATCTTATTAGCCATGTTATGCTTATATTATCGATAGAACGACAATTACTGTACTTATTACTGTTATTATTATCAATCTAACTCATATTATTAACCATATTATGCAGATATGATCGATAGTACGACATTTACTATACTTACTACTCTTATTATTATCAACCTAACTCATATTATTAGCCATATTATGCTTATATTATCGATAGAACGACAATTAATGTACTTATTACTGTTGTTATTATCAATCTAACTCATATTATTAGTCATATTATGCATATATGATCGATAGAACGACAATTACTATACTTATTACTCTTATTATTATCAATCTAACTCATATTATTAGCCATATTATGCTTATATGATCGACAGAACGACAATTACTATACTCATTACTCTTATTATTATCAATCTAACTCATATTATTAGCCATATTATGCTTAAATGATCGATAGAACGACAATTACTATACTCATTACTCGTATTATTATCAATCTAACTCATATTTTTAGCCGTATTATGCTTATATGATCGATAGAACGACAATTACTATACTTATTACTATTATTATTATCAATCTTACTCATATTATTAGCCATATTATGCTTATATGATCGATAGAACGACAATTACTATACTTATTACTCTTATTATTATCAATCTAACTCATATTATTAACCATATTATGCTTATATGATCGATAGAACGACAATTACTATACTTATTACTCTTATTATTATCAATCTAACTTATATTACTAGCCATATTATGATTAAATGATCGATAGAACGACAATTACTATACTTATTACTCTTATTATTATCAATCTAACTTATATTACTAGCCATATTATGATTAAATGATCGATAGAACGACAATTACTGTACTTATTACTGTTATTATTATCAATCTAACTCATATTATTAGCCATATTATGCATATATGATCGATAGAACGACAAGTACTATACTTATTGCACTTACTATTATCAATCTAACTCATATTATTAGCCATATTATGCATATATGATCGGTAGAACGACAATTACTGTACTTATTACTCTTATCATTATCGATCTAACTCATATTATTAGCCATGTTATGCTTATATTATCGATAGAACGACAATTACTGTACTTATTACTGTTATTATTATCAATCTAACTCATATTATTAGCCATATTATGCTTAAATGATCGATAGAACGACAATTACTATACATATTACTATTATTATTATAAATCTTACTCATATTATTAGCCATATTATGCTTATATGATCGATAGAACGACAATTACTGTACTTATTACTCTTATCATTTTCGATCTAACTCATATTATTAGCCATATTATGCTTATATTATCGATAGAACGACAATTACTGTACTTATTACTGTTATTATTATCAATTTAACTCATATTATTAGCCATATTATGCTTAAATGATCGATAGAACGACAATTACTATACTTACTACTATTATTATTATCAATCTAACTCATATTATTAACCATATTATGCAGATATGATCGATAGCACGACATTTACTATACTTCCTACTCTTATTATTATCAACCTAACTCATATTATTAGCCATATTATGCTTATATTATCGATAGAACGACAATTAATGTACTTATTACTGTTGTTATTATCAATCTAACTCATATTATTAGTCATATTATGCATATATGATCGATAGAACGACAACTACTATACTTATTACTCTTATTATTATCAATCTAACTCATATTATTAGCCATATTATGTTTATATGATCGATAGAACAACAATTACTATACTTATTATTCTTATTTTTATCAACCTAACTCATATTATTAGCCATATTATGCTTAAATGATCGATAGAACGACAATTACTATACTTATTACTCTTATTATTATGAATCTAACTCATATTATTAACCATATTATGCAGATACGATCGATAGAACTACAATTACTATACTCATTACTCTTATTATTATCAATCTAACTCATATTATTAGCCATATTATGCTTAAATGATCGATAGAACGACAATTACTATACTCATTACTCGTATTATTATCAATCTAACTCATATTTTTAGCCGTATTATGCTTATATGATCGATAGAACGACAATTACTATACTTATTACTATTATTATCATCAATCTTACTCATATTATTAGCCATATTATGCTTATATGATCGATAGAACGACAATTACTATACTTATTACTCTTATTATTATCAATCTAACTCATATTATTAACCATATTATGCTTATGTGATCGATAGAACGACAATTACTATACTTATTACTCTTATTATTATCAATCTAACTTATATTACTAGCCATATTATGATTAAATGATCGATAGAACGACAATTACTATACTTATTGCTCTTATTATTATCAATCTAACTCATATTATCAGCTATATTATGCTTATATGATCGATAGAACGACAACTACTATACTTATTACTCTTATTATTATCAATCTAACTCATATTACCAGCCATATTATGCTTAAATGATCGATAGAACTACAATTACTATACTTATTACTCTTATTATTATCAATCTATCTCATATTATTAGCCATATTATGCTTATATGATCGATAGAACGACAATTACTATACTCACTACTCTTATTATTATCGATCTAACTCATATTATTAGCCATATTATGCTTATATTATCGATAGAACGACAATTACTGTACTTATTACTGTTATTATTATCAATCTAACTCATATTATTAGCCATATTATGCATATGTGATCGATAGAACGACAATTACTATACTTATTACACTTACTATTATCAATCTAACTCATATTATTAGCCATATTATGCATATATGATCGATAGAACGACAATTACTGTACTTATTACTCTTATCATTATCGATCTAACTCATATTATTAGCCATATTATGCTTATATTATCGATAGAACGACAATTACTGTACTTATTACTGTTATTATTATCAATCTAACTCATATTATTAGCCATATTATGCTTATATGATCGATAGAACGACAATTACTATACTCACTACTCTTATTATTATCAATCTAACTCATATTATTAGACATATTATGCTTATATTATCGATAGAACGACAATTGCTGTACTTATTACTGTTATTATTATCAATCTAACTCATATTATTAGCCATATTATGCATATATGATCGATAGAACGACAATTACTATACTTATTACACTTACTATTATCAATCTAACTCATATTATTAGCCATATTATGCTTATATGATCGATAGAACGACAATTACTATACTTATTACTCTTACTATTATCAATCTAACTCATATTATTAGCCATATTATGCATATATGATCGATAGAACGACAATTACTGTACTTATTACTCTTATCATTATCGATCTAACTCATACTATTAGCCATATTATGCTTATATTATTGATAGAACGACAATTACTGTACTTATTACTGTTATTATTATCAATTTAACTCATATTATTAGCCATATTATGCTTAAGTGATCGATAGAACGACAATTACTATACTTATTACTATTATTATTATCAATCTTACTCATATTATTAGCCACATTATGCATATATGATCGATAGAACGACAATTACTGTACTTATTACGCTTATCATTATTGATCTAGCTCATATTATTAGCCATATTATGCTTATATTATCGATAGAACGACAATTACTGTACTTATTACTGTTATTATTATCAATCTAACTCATATTATTAGCCATATTATGCATATATGATCGATAGAACGACAATTACTATACTTATTACACTTACTATTATCAATCTAACTCATATTATTAGCCATATTATGCATATATGATCGATAGAACGACAATTACTGTACTTATTACTCTTATCATTATCAATCTAACTCATATTATTAGCCATATTATGCATATATGATCGGTAGAACGACAATTACTGTACTTATTACTCTTATCATTATCGATCTAACTCATATTATTAGCCATGTTATGCTTATATTATCGATAGAACGACAATTACTCTACTTATTACTGTTATTATTATCAATCTAACTCATATTATTAGCCATATTATGCTTAAATGATCGATAGAACGACAATTACTATACATATTACTATTATTATTATAAATCTTACTCATATTATTAGCCATATTATGCTTATATGATCGATAGAACGACAATTACTGTACTTATTACTCTTATCATTTTCGATCTAACTCATATTATTAGCCATATTATGCTTATATTATCGATAGAACGACAATTACTGTACTTATTACTGTTATTATTATCAATTTAACTCATATTATTAGCCATATTATGCTTAAATGATCGATAGAACGACAATTACTATACTTACTACTATTATTATTATCAATCTAACTCATATTATTAACCATATTATGCAGATATGATCGATAGCACGACATTTACTATACTTACTACTCTTATTATTATCAACCTAACTCATATTATTAGCCATATTATGCTTATATTATCGATAGAACGACAATTAATGTACTTATTACTGTTGTTATTATCAATCTAACTCATATTATTAGTCATATTATGCATATATGATCGATAGAACGACAATTACTATACTTATTACACTTACTATTATCAATCTAACTCATATTATTAGCCATATTATGTTTATATGATCGATAGAACAACAATTACTATACTTATTATTCTTATTTTTATCAACCTAACTCATATTATTAGCCATATTATGCTTAAATGATCGATAGAACGACAATTACTATACTTATTACTCTTATTATTATGAATCTAACTCATATTATTAACCATATTATGCAGATACGATCGATAGAACTACAATTACTATACTCATTACTCTTATTATTATCAATCTAACTCATATTATTAGCCATATTATGCTTAAATGATCGATAGAACGACAATTACTATACTCATTACTCGTATTATTATCAATCTAACTCATATTTTTAGCCGTATTATGCTTATATGATCGATAGAACGACAATTACTATACTTATTACTATTATTATTATCAATCTTACTCATATTATTAGCCATATTATGCTTATATGATCGATAGAACGACAATTACTATACTTATTACTCTTATTATTATCAATCTAACTCATATTACCAGCCATATTATGCTTAAATAATCGATAGAACGACAATTACTATACTTATTACTCTTATTATTATCAATCTATCTCATATTATTAGCCATATTATGCTTATATGATCGATAGAACGACAATTACTATACTCACTACTCTTATTATTATCGATCTAACTCATATTATTAGCCATATTATGCATATGTGATCGATAGAACGACAATTACTATACTTATTACACTTACTATTATCAATCTAACTCATATTATTAGCCATATTATGCATATATGATCGATAGAACGACAATTACTGTACTTATTACTCTTATCATTATCGATCTAACTCATATTATTAGCCATATTATGCTTATATTATCGATAGAACGACAATTACTGTACTTATTACTGTTATTATTATCAATCTAACTCATATTATTAGCCATATTATGCTTATATGATCGATAGAACGACAATTACTATACTCACTACTCTTATTATTATCAATCTAACTCATATTATTAGACATATTATGCTTATATTATCGATAGAACGACAATTGCTCTACTTATTACTGTTATTATTATCAATCTAACTCATATTATTAGCCATATTATGCATATATGATCGATAGAACGACAATTACTATACTTATTACACTTACTATTATCAATCTAACTCATATTATTAGCCATATTATGCTTATATGATCGATAGAACGACAATTACTATACTTATTACTCTTACTATTATCAATCTAACTCATATTATTAGCCATATTATGCATATATGATCGATAGGACGACAATTACTGTACTTATTACTCTTATCATTATCGATCTAACTCATATTATTAGCCATATTATGCTTATATTATTGATAGAACGACAATTACTGTACTTATTACTGTTATTATTATCAATTTAACGCATATTATTAGCCATACTATGCTTAAATGATCGATAGAACGACAATTACTATACTTATTACTATTATTATTATCAATCTTACTCATATTATTAGCCATATTATGCATATATGATCGATAGAACGACAATTACTGTACTTATTACTGTTATTATTATCAATATAACTCATATTATTACCCATATTATGCTTAAATGATCGATAGAACGACAATTACTATACTTATTACTCTTATTATTATCAATCTAACTCATATTATTAGCCATATTATGTTTATATGATCGATAGAACAACAATTACTATACTTATTATTCTTATTTTTATCAACCTAACTCATATTATTAGCCATATTATGCTTAAATGATCGATAGAACGACAATTACTATACTTATTACTCTTATTATTATGAATCTAACTCATATTATTAACCATATTATGCAGATACGATCGATAGAACTACAATTACTATACTCATTACTCTTATTATTATCAATCTAACTCATA
Organism: Megachile rotundata; assembly: GCF_050947335.1. Lineage (NCBI taxonomy): Eukaryota > Metazoa > Arthropoda > Insecta > Hymenoptera > Megachilidae > Megachile > Megachile rotundata. Next base: position 82,344 of record NW_027473953.1, read on the forward strand.
TTATTAGCCATATTATGCTTAAATGATCGATAGAACGACAATTACTATACTCATTACTCGTATTATTATCAATCTAACTCATATTTTTAGCCGTATTATGCTTATATGATCGATAGAACGACAATTACTATACTTATTACTATTATTATTATCAATCTTACTCATATTATTAGCCATATTATGCTTATATGATCGATAGAACGACAATTACTATACTTATTACTCTTATTATTATCAATCTAACTCATATTATTAACCATATTATGCTTATATGATCGATAGAACGACAATTACTATACTTATTACTCTTATTATTATCAATCTAACTTATATTACTAGCCATATTATGATTAAATGATCGATAGAACGACAATTACTATACTTATTACTCTTATTATTATCAATCTAACTTATATTACTAGCCATATTATGCTTATATGATCGATAGAACGACAATTACTATACTCACTACTCTTACTATTATCAACCTAACTCATATTATTAGCCATATTATGCTTAAATGATCGATAGAACGACAATTACTATACTTATTACTCTTATTATTATGAATCTAACTCATATTATTAAGCATATTATGCAGATACGATCGATAGAACTACAATTACTATACTTATTACTCTTATTATTATCAATCTAACTCATATTATTAGCCGTATTATGCTTAAATGATCGATAGAACGACAATTACTATACTTATTACTCTTATTATTATCAATCTAACTCATATTATTAGCCATATTATGCTTATATGATCGACAGAACGACAATTACTATACTTATTATTCTTATTTTTATCAACCTAACTCATATTATTACCCATATTATGCTTAAATGATCGATAGAACGACAATTACTATACTTATTACTCTTATTATTATCAATCTAACTCATATTATTAGCCATATTATGTTTATATGATCGATAGAACAACAATTACTATACTTATTATTCTTATTTTTATCAACCTAACTCATATTATTAGCCATATTATGCTTAAATGATCGATAGAACGACAATTACTATACTTATTACTCTTATTATTACGAATCTAACTCATATTATTAACCATATTATGCAGATACGATCGATAGAACTACAATTACTATACTCATTACTCTTATTATTATCAATCTAACTCATATTATTAGCCATATTATGCTTAAATGATCGATAGAACGACAATTACTATACTCATTACTCGTATTATTATCAATCTAACTCATATTTTTAGCCGTATTATGCTTATATGATCGATAGAACGACAATTACTATACTTATTACTATTATTATTATCAATCTTACTCATATTATTAGCCATATTATGCTTATATGATCGATAGAACGACAATTACTATACTTATTACTCTTATTATTATCAATCTAACTCATATTATTAACCATATTATGCTTATATGATCGATAGAACGACAATTACTATACTTATTACTCTTATTATTATCAATCTAACTTATATTACTAGCCATATTATGATTAAATGATCGATAGAACGACAATTACTATACTTATTACTCTTATTATTATCAATCTAACTTATATTACTAGCCATATTATGATTAAATGATCGATAGAACGACAATTACTGTACTTATTACTGTTATTATTATCAATCTAACTCATATTATTAGCCATATTATGCATATATGATCGATAGAACGACAAGTACTATACTTATTGCACTTACTATTATCAATCTAACTCATATTATTAGCCATATTATGCATATATGATCGGTAGAACGACAATTACTGTACTTATTACTCTTATCATTATCGATCTAACTCATATTATTAGCCATGTTATGCTTATATTATCGATAGAACGACAATTACTGTACTTATTACTGTTATTATTATCAATCTAACTCATATTATTAGCCATATTATGCTTAAATGATCGATAGAACGACAATTACTATACATATTACTATTATTATTATAAATCTTACTCATATTATTAGCCATATTATGCTTATATGATCGATAGAACGACAATTACTGTACTTATTACTCTTATCATTTTCGATCTAACTCATATTATTAGCCATATTATGCTTATATTATCGATAGAACGACAATTACTGTACTTATTACTGTTATTATTATCAATTTAACTCATATTATTAGCCATATTATGCTTAAATGATCGATAGAACGACAATTACTATACTTACTACTATTATTATTATCAATCTAACTCATATTATTAACCATATTATGCAGATATGATCGATAGCACGACATTTACTATACTTCCTACTCTTATTATTATCAACCTAACTCATATTATTAGCCATATTATGCTTATATTATCGATAGAACGACAATTAATGTACTTATTACTGTTGTTATTATCAATCTAACTCATATTATTAGTCATATTATGCATATATGATCGATAGAACGACAATTACTATACTTATTACTCTTATTATTATCAATCTAACTCATATTATTAGCCATATTATGTTTATATGATCGATAGAACAACAATTACTATACTTATTATTCTTATTTTTATCAACCTAACTCATATTATTAGCCATATTATGCTTAAATGATCGATAGAACGACAATTACTATACTTATTACTCTTATTATTATGAATCTAACTCATATTATTAACCATATTATGCAGATACGATCGATAGAACTACAATTACTATACTCATTACTCTTATTATTATCAATCTAACTCATATTATTAGCCATATTATGCTTAAATGATCGATAGAACGACAATTACTATACTCATTACTCGTATTATTATCAATCTAACTCATATTTTTAGCCGTATTATGCTTATATGATCGATAGAACGACAATTACTATACTTATTACTATTATTATCATCAATCTTACTCATATTATTAGCCATATTATGCTTATATGATCGATAGAACGACAATTACTGTACTTATTACTCTTATTATTATCAATCTAACTCATATTATTAACCATATTATGCTTATGTGATCGATAGAACGACAATTACTATACTTATTACTCTTATTATTATCAATCTAACTTATATTACTAGCCATATTATGATTAAATGATCGATAGAACGACAATTACTATACTTATTGCTCTTATTATTATCAATCTAACTCATATTATCAGCTATATTATGCTTATATGATCGATAGAACGACAACTACTATACTTATTACTCTTATTATTATCAATCTAACTCATATTACCAGCCATATTATGCTTAAATGATCGATAGAACTACAATTACTATACTTATTACTCTTATTATTATCAATCTATCTCATATTATTAGCCATATTATGCTTATATGATCGATAGAACGACAATTACTATACTCACTACTCTTATTATTATCGATCTAACTCATATTATTAGCCATATTATGCTTATATTATCGATAGAACGACAATTACTGTACTTATTACTGTTATTATTATCAATCTAACTCATATTATTAGCCATATTATGCATATGTGATCGATAGAACGACAATTACTATACTTATTACACTTACTATTATCAATCTAACTCATATTATTAGCCATATTATGCATATATGATCGATAGAACGACAATTACTGTACTTATTACTCTTATCATTATCGATCTAACTCATATTATTAGCCATATTATGCTTATATTATCGATAGAACGACAATTACTGTACTTATTACTGTCATTATTATCAATCTAACTCATATTATTAGCCATATTATGCTTATATGATCGATAGAACGACAATTACTATACTCACTACTCTTATTATTATCAATCTAACTCATATTATTAGACATATTATGCTTATATTATCGATAGAACGACAATTGCTGTACTTATTACTGTTATTATTATCAATCTAACTCATATTATTAGCCATATTATGCATATATGATCGATAGAACGACAATTACTATACTTATTACACTTACTATTATCAATCTAACTCATATTATTAGCCATATTATGCTTATATGATCGATAGAACGACAATTACTATACTTATTACTCTTACTATTATCAATCTAACTCATATTATTAGCCATATTATGCATATATGATCGATAGAACGACAATTACTGTACTTATTACTCTTATCATTATCGATCTAACTCATACTATTAGCCATATTATGCTTATATTATTGATAGAACGACAATTACTGTACTTATTACTGTTATTATTATCAATTTAACTCATATTATTAGCCATATTATGCTTAAGTGATCGATAGAACGACAATTACTATACTTATTACTATTATTATTATCAATCTTACTCATATTATTAGCCACATTATGCATATATGATCGATAGAACGACAATTACTGTACTTATTACGCTTATCATTATTGATCTAGCTCATATTATTAGCCATATTATGCTTATATTATCGATAGAACGACAATTACTGTACTTATTACTGTTATTATTATCAATCTAACTCATATTATTAGCCATATTATGCATATATGATCGATAGAACGACAATTACTATACTTATTACACTTACTATTATCAATCTAACTCATATTATTAGCCATATTATGCATATATGATCGATAGAACGACAATTACTGTACTTATTACTCTTATCATTATCAATCTAACTCATATTATTAGCCATATTATGCATATATGATCGGTAGAACGACAATTACTGTACTTATTACTCTTATCATTATCGATCTAACTCATATTATTAGCCATGTTATGCTTATATTATCGATAGAACGACAATTACTCTACTTATTACTGTTATTATTATCAATCTAACTCATATTATTAGCCATATTATGCTTAAATGATCGATAGAACGACAATTACTATACATATTACTATTATTATTATAAATCTTACTCATATTATTAGCCATATTATGCTTATATGATCGATAGAACGACAATTACTGTACTTATTACTCTTATCATTTTCGATCTAACTCATATTATTAGCCATATTATGCTTATATTATCGATAGAACGACAATTACTGTACTTATTACTGTTATTATTATCAATTTAACTCATATTATTAGCCATATTATGCTTAAATGATCGATAGAACGACAATTACTATACTTACTACTATTATTATTATCAATCTAACTCATATTATTAACCATATTATGCAGATATGATCGATAGCACGACATTTACTATACTTACTACTCTTATTATTATCAACCTAACTCATATTATTAGCCATATTATGCTTATATTATCGATAGAACGACAATTAATGTACTTATTACTGTTGTTATTATCAATCTAACTCATATTATTAGTCATATTATGCATATATGATCGATAGAACGACAATTACTATACTTATTACTCTTATTATTATCAATCTAACTCATATTATTAGCCATATTATGTTTATATGATCGATAGAACAACAATTACTATACTTATTATTCTTATTTTTATCAACCTAACTCATATTATTAGCCATATTATGCTTAAATGATCGATAGAACGACAATTACTATACTTATTACTCTTATTATTATGAATCTAACTCATATTATTAACCATATTATGCAGATACGATCGATAGAACTACAATTACTATACTCATTACTCTTATTATTATCAATCTAACTCATATTATTAGCCATATTATGCTTAAATGATCGATAGAACGACAATTACTATACTCATTACTCGTATTATTATCAATCTAACTCATATTTTTAGCCGTATTATGCTTATATGATCGATAGAACGACAATTACTATACTTATTACTATTATTATTATCAATCTTACTCATATTATTAGCCATATTATGCTTATATGATCGATAGAACGACAATTACTATACTTATTACTCTTATTATTATCAATCTAACTCATATTACCAGCCATATTATGCTTAAATAATCGATAGAACGACAATTACTATACTTATTACTCTTATTATTATCAATCTATCTCATATTATTAGCCATATTATGCTTATATGATCGATAGAACGACAATTACTATACTCACTACTCTTATTATTATCGATCTAACTCATATTATTAGCCATATTATGCATATGTGATCGATAGAACGACAATTACTATACTTATTACACTTACTATTATCAATCTAACTCATATTATTAGCCATATTATGCATATATGATCGATAGAACGACAATTACTGTACTTATTACTCTTATCATTATCGATCTAACTCATATTATTAGCCATATTATGCTTATATTATCGATAGAACGACAATTACTGTACTTATTACTGTTATTATTATCAATCTAACTCATATTATTAGCCATATTATGCTTATATGATCGATAGAACGACAATTACTATACTCACTACTCTTATTATTATCAATCTAACTCATATTATTAGACATATTATGCTTATATTATCGATAGAACGACAATTGCTCTACTTATTACTGTTATTATTATCAATCTAACTCATATTATTAGCCATATTATGCATATATGATCGATAGAACGACAATTACTATACTTATTACACTTACTATTATCAATCTAACTCATATTATTAGCCATATTATGCTTATATGATCGATAGAACGACAATTACTATACTTATTACTCTTACTATTATCAGTCTAACTCATATTATTAGCCATATTATGCATATATGATCGATAGGACGACAATTACTGTACTTATTACTCTTATCATTATCGATCTAACTCATATTATTAGCCATATTATGCTTATATTATTGATAGAACGACAATTACTGTACTTATTACTGTTATTATTATCAATTTAACGCATATTATTAGCCATACTATGCTTAAATGATCGATAGAACGACAATTACTATACTTATTACTATTATTATTATCAATCTTACTCATATTATTAGCCATATTATGCATATATGATCGATAGAACGACAATTACTGTACTTATTACTGTTATTATTATCAATATAACTCATATTATTAGCCATATTATGCTTAAATGATCGATAGAACGACAATTACTATACTTATTACTATTATTATTATCAATCTAACTCATATTATTGACCATGTTATGCAGATATGATCGATAGCACGACATTTACTATACTTATTACTCTTATTATTATCAACCTAACTCATATTATTAGCCATATTATGCTTATATTACCGATAGAACGACAGTTAATGTACTTATTACTGTTGTTATTATCAATCTAACTCATATTGTTAGTCATATTATGCATATATGATCGATAGAACGACAATTACTATACTTATTACACTTACTATTATCAATCTAACTCATATTATTAGCCATATTATGCTTATATGATCGATAGAACGACAATTACTATACTCACTACTCTTACTATTATCAACCTAACTCATATTATTAGCCATATTATGCTTAAATGATCGATAGAACGACAATTACTATACTTATTACTCTTATTATTATGAATCTAACTCATATTATTAAGCATATTATGCAGATACGATCGATAGAACTACAATTACTATACTTATTACTCTTATTATTATCAATCTGACTCATATTAATAGCCGTATTATGCTTAAATGATCGATAGAACGACAACTACTATACTTATTACTCTTATTATTATCAATCTAGCTCATATTATTCGCCATGTTAATCTTATATGATCGACAGAACGACAATTACTATTCTTATTATTCTTATTTTTATCAACCTAAATCATATTATTACCCATATTATGCTTAAATGATCGATAGAACGACAATTACTATACTTATTACTCTTATTATTATGAATCTAACTCATATTATTAACCATATTATGCAGATATGATCGATAGAACTACAATTACAATACTCATTACTCTTATTATTATCAATCTAACTCATATTATTAGCCATATTATGCTTATATGATCGATAGAACGACAATTACTGTACTTATTACTCTTATCATTATCGATCTAACTCATATTATTAGCCATATTATGCTTATATGATCGATAGAACGACAATTACTATACTTATTACTCTTATTATTATCAATCTAACTCATATTATTAGCCATATTATGCAGATATGATCGATAGAACGACAATTACTATACTTATTACACTCACTATTATCAATCTAACTCATATTATTAACAATATTATGCAGATATGATCGATAGCACGACATTTACTATACTTATTACTCTTATTATTATCAACCTAACTCATATTATTAGTCATATTATGCTTATATGATCGATAGAACGACAATTACTATGCTTATTGTTCTCATTTTTATCAACCTAACTCATATTATTAGCCGTATTATGCTTATATGATCGATAGAACGACAATTACTATACTTATTACTATTATTATTATCAATCTTACTCATATTATTAGCTATATTATGCATATATGATCGATAGAACGACAATTACTGTACTTATTACTCTTATCATTATCGATCTAACTCATATTATTAGCCATATTATGCTTATATTATCGATAGAACGACAATTACTGTACTTATTACTGTTATTATTATCAATCTAACTCATATTATTAGCCATATTATGCTTATATGATCGATAGAACGACAATTACTATACTCACTACTCTTATTATTATCAATCTAACTCATATTATTAGACATATTATGCTTATATTATCGATAGAACGACAATTACTGTACTTATTACACTCACTATTATCAATCTAACTCATATTATTAACAATATTATGCAGATATGATTGATAGCACGACATTTGCTATACTTATTACTCTTATTATTATCAACATAAACTCATATTATTAGCCATATTATGTTTATATGATCGATAGAACAACAATTACTATACTTATTATTCTTATTTTTATCAACCTAACTCATATTATTAGCCATATTATGCTTAAATGATCGATAGAACGACAATTACTATACTTATTACTCTTATTATTATGAATCTAACTCATATTATTAACCATATTATGCAGATACGATCGATAGAACTACAATTACTATACTCATTACTCTTATTATTATCAATCTAACTCATATTATTAGCCATATTATGCTTAAATGATCGATAGAACGACAATTACTATACTCATTACTCGTATTATTATCAATCTAACTCATATTTTTAGCCGTATTATGCTTATATGATCGATAGAACGACAATTACTATACTTATTACTATTATTATTATCAATCTTACTCATATTATTAGCCATATTATGCTTATATGATCGATAGAACGACGATTACTATACTTATTACTCTTATTATTATCAATCTAACTCATATTATTAACCATATTATGCTTATATGATCGATAGAACGACAATTACTATACTTATTACTCTTATTATTATCAATCTAACTTATATTACTAGCCATATTATGATTAAATGATCGATAGAACGACAATTACTATACTTATTACTCTTATTATTATCAATCTAACTCATATTATCAGCTATATTATGCTTATATGATCGATAGAACGACAATTACTATACTTATTACTCTTATTATTATCAATCTAACTCATATTACCAGCCATATTATGCTTAAATGATCGATACAACTACAATTACTATACTTATTACTCTTATTATTATCAATCTATCTCATATTATTAGCCATATTATGCTTATATGATCGATAGAACGACAATTACTATACTCACTACTCTTATTATTATCGATCTAACTCATATTATTAGCCATATTATGCTTATATTATCGATAGAACGACAATTACTGTACTTATTACTGTTATTATTATCAATCTAACTCATATTATTAGCCATATTATGCATATATGATCGATAGAACGACAATTACTATACTTATTACACTTACTATTATCAATCTAACTCATATTATTAGCCATATTATGCATATATGATCGATAGAACGACAATTACTGTACTTATTACTCTTATCATTATCAATCTAACTCATATTATTAACCATATTATGCTTATATGATCGATAGAACGACAATTACTATACTTATTACTCTTATTATTATCAATCTAACTTATATTACTAGCCATATTATGATTAAATGATCGATAGAACGACAATTACTGTACTTATTACTGTTATTATTATCAATCTAACTCATATTATTAGCCATATTATGCATATATGATCGATAGAACGACAATTACTATACTTATTACACTTACTATTATCAATCTAACTCATATTATTAGCCATATTATGCATATATGATCGATAGAACGACAATTACTGTACTTATTACTCTTATCATTATCGATCTAACTCATATTATTAGCCATGTTATGCTTATATTATCGATAGAACGACAATTACTGTACTTATTACTGTTATTATTATCAATCTAACTCATATTATTAGCCATATTATGCTTAAATGATCGATAGAACGACAATTACTATACTCACTACTCTTATTATTATCGATTTAACTCATATTATTAGCCATATTATGCTTAAATGATCGATAGAACGACAATTACTATACTTACTACTATTATTATTATCAATCTAACTCATATTATTAACCATATTATGCAGATATGATCGATAGCACGACATTTACTATACTTATTACTCTTATTATTATCAACCTAACTCATATTATTAGCCATATTATGCTTATATTATCGATAGAACGACAATTAATGTACTTATTACTGTTGTTATTATCAATCTAACTCATATTATTAGTCATATTATGCATATATGATCGATAGAACGACAATTACTATACTTATTACACTTACTATTATCAATCTAACTCATATTATTAGCCATCTTATGCTTATATGATCGATAGAACGACAATTACTATACTCACTACTCTTACTATTATCAACCTAACTCATATTATTAGCCATATTATGCTTAAATGATCGATAGAACGACAATTACTATACTTATTACTCTTATTATTATGAATCTAACTCATATTATTAAGCATATTATGCAGATACGATCGATAGAACTACAATTACTATACTTATTACTCTTATTATTATCAATCTAACTCATATTATTAGCCGTATTATGCTTAAATGATCGATAGAACGACAATTACTATACTTATTACTCCTATTATTATCAATCTAACTCATATTATTAGCCATATTATGCTTATATTATCGATAGAACGACAATTAATGTACTTATTACTGTTGTTATTATCAATCTAACTCATATTATTAGTCATATTATGCATATATGATCGATAGAACGACAATTACTATACTTATTACACTTACTATTATCAATCTAACTCATATTATTAGCCATATTATGCTTATATGATCGATAGAACGACAATTACTATACTCACTACTCTTACTATTATCAACCTAACTCATATTATTAGCCATATTATGCTTAAATGATCGATAGAACGACAATTACTATACTTATTACTCTTATTATTATGAATCTAACTCATATTATTAAGCATATTATGCAGATACGATCGATAGAACTACAATTACTATACTTATTACTCTTATTATTATCAATCTAACTCATATTATTAGCCGTATTATGCTTAAATGATCGATAGAACGACAATTACTATACTTATTACTCTTATTATTATCAATCTATCTCATATTATTAGCCATATTATGCTTATATGATCGACAGAACGACAATTACTATACTTATTATTCTTATTTTTATCAACCTAACTCATATTATTACCCATATTATGCTTAAATGATCGATAGAACGACAATTACTATACTTATTACTCTTATTATTATCAATCTAACTCATATTATTAGCCATATTATGCTTATATGATCGATAGAACGACAATTACTATACTTATTACTCTTATTATTATCAATCTAACTCATATTACCAGCCATATTATGCTTAAATGATCGATAGCACGACAATTACTATACTTATTACTCTTATTATTATGAATCTAACTCATATTATTAGCCATATTATGCATATATGATCGATAGAACGACAATTACTATACTTATTACACTTACTATTATCAATCTAACTCATATTATTAGCCATATTATGCTTATATGATCGATAGAACGACAATTACTATACTTATTACTCTTACTATTATCAATCTAACTCATATTATTAGCCATATTATGCATATATGATCGATAGGACGACAATTACTGTACTTATTACTCTTATCATTATCGATCTAACTCATATTATTAGCCATATTATGCTTATATTATTGATAGAACGACAATTACTGTACTTATTACTGTTATTATTATCAATTTAACGCATATTATTAGCCATATTATGCTTAAATGATCGATAGAACGACAATTACTATACTTATTACTATTATTATTATCAATCTTACTCATATTATTAGCCATATTATGCATATATGATCGATAGAACGACAATTACTGTACTTATTACGCTTATCATTATTGATCTAACTCATATTATTAGCCATATTATGCTTATATTATCGATAGAACGACAATTACTGTACTTATTACTGTTATTATTATCAATCTAACTCATATTATTAGCCATATTATGCATATATGATCGATAGAACGACAATTACTATACTTATTACACTTACTATTATCAATCTAACTCATATTATTAGCCATATTATGCATATATGATCGATAGAACGACAATTACTGTACTTATTACTCTTATCATTATCAATCTAACTCATATTATTAACCATATTATGCTTATATGATCGATAGAACGACAATTACTATACTTATTACTCTTATTATTATCAATCTAACTTATATTACTAGCCATATTATGATTAAATGATCGATAGAACGACAATTACTGTACTTATTACTGTTATTATTATCAATCTAACTCATATTATTAGCCATATTATGCATATATGATCGATAGAACGACAATTACTATACTTATTACACTTACTATTATCAATCTAACTCATATTATTAGCCATATTATGCATATATGATCGATTGAACGACAATTACTGTACTTATTACTCTTATCATTATCGATCTAACTCATATTATTAGCCATGTTATGCTTATATTATCGATAGAACGACAATTACTGTACTTATTACTGTTATTATTATCAATCTAACTCATATTATTAGCCATATTATGCTTAAATGATCGATAGAACGACAATTACTATACATATTACTATTATTATTATAAATCTTACTCATATTATTAGCCATATTATGCTTATATGATCGATAGAACGACAATTACTGTACTTATTACTCTTATCATTTTCGATCTAACTCATATTATTAGCCATATTATGCATATATGATCGATAGAACGACAATTACTATACTTATTACACTTACTATTATCAATCTAACTCATATTATTAGCCATATTATGCTTATATGATCGATAGAACGACAATTACTATACTTATTACTCTTACTATTATCAATCTAACTCATATTATTAGCCATATTATGCATATATGATCGATAGGACGACAATTACTGTACTTATTACTCTTATCATTATCGATCTAACTCATATTATTAGCCATATTATGCTTATATTATTGATAGAACGACAATTACTGTACTTATTACTGTTATTATTATCAATTTAACGCATATTATTAGCCATATTATGCTTAAATGATCGATAGAACGACAATTACTATACTTATTACTATTATTATTATCAATCTTACTCATATTATTAGCCATATTATGCATATATGATCGATAGAACGACAATTACTGTACTTATTACGCTTATCATTATTGATCTAACTCATATTATTAGCCATATTATGCTTATATTATCGATAGAACGACAATTACTGTACTTATTACTGTTATTATTATCAATCTAACTCATATTATTAGCCATATTATGCATATATGATCGATAGAACGACAATTACTATACTTATTACACTTACTATTATCAATCTAACTCATATTATTAGCCATATTATGCATATATGATCGATAGAACGACAATTACTGTACTTATTACTCTTATCATTATCAATCTAACTCATATTATTAACCATATTATGCTTATATGATCGATAGAACGACAATTACTATACTTATTACTCTTATTATTATCAATCTAACTTATATTACTAGCCATATTATGATTAAATGATCGATAGAACGACAATTACTATACTTATTACTCTTATTATTATCAATCTAACTCATATTATTAGCCATATTATGCTTATATCATCGACAGAACGACAATTACTATACTTATTATTCTTATTTTTATCAACCTAACTCATATTATTACCCATATTATGCTTAAATGATCGATAGAACGACAATTACTATACTTATTACTCTTATTATTATGAATCTAACTCATATTATTAACCATATTATGCAGATATGATCGATAGAACTACAATTACTATACTCATTACTCTTATTATTATCAATCTAACTCATATTATTAGCCATATTATGCTTATATGATCGATAGAACGACAATTACTGTACTTATTACTCTTATCATTTCTCGATCTAACTCATATTATTAGCCATATTATGCTTATATGATCGATAGAACGACAATTACTATACTTATTACTCTTATTATTATCAATCTAACTCATATTATTAGCCATATTATGCAGATATGATCGATAGAACGACAATTACTATACTTATTACACTCACTATTATCAATCTAACTCATATTATTAACAATATTATGCAGATATGATCGATAGCACGACATTTACTATACTTATTACTCTTATTATTATCAACCTAACTCATATTATTAGCCATATTATGCTTATATGATCGATAGAACGACAATTACTATGCTTATTATTCTTATTTTTATCAACCTAACTCATATTATTAGCCATATTATGCTTATATCATCGACAGAACGACAATTACTGTACTTATTACGCTTATCATTATTGATCTAACTCATATTATTAGCCATATTATGCTTATATGATCGATAGAACGACAATTACTATACTTATTACTCTTATTATTATCAATCTAACTCATATTACCAGCCATATTATGCTTAAATGATCGATAGAACGACAATTACTATACTTATTACTCTTATTATTATCAATCTATCTCATATTATTAGCCATATTATGCTTATATGATCGATAGAACGACAATTACTATACTTATTACTCTTATTATTATCAATCTAACTCATATTACCAGCCATATTATGCTTAAATGATCGATAGAACGACAATTACTATACTTATTACTCTTATTATTATCAATCTAACTCATATTATTAGCCGTATTATGCTTAAATGATCGATAGAACGACAATTACTATACTTATTACTCTTATTATTATCAATCTAACTCGTATTATTAGCCATATTATGCTTATATCATCGACAGAACGACAATTACTGTACTTATTACGCTTATCATTATTGATCTAACTCATATTATTAGCCATATTATGCTTCTATTATCGATAGAACGACAATTACTGTACTTATTACTGTTATTATTATCAATCTAACTCATATTATTAGCCATGTTATGCATATATGATCGATAGAACGACAATTACTATACTTATTACACTTACTATTATCAATCTAACTCATATTATTAGCCATATTATGCAAATATGATCGGTAGAACGACAATTACTGTACTTATTACTCTTATCATTATCAATTTAACTCATATTATTAACCATATTATGCTTATATGATCGATAGAACGACAATTACTATACTTATTACTCTTATTATTATCAATCTAACTTATATTACTAGCCATATTATGAATAAATGATCGATAGAACGACAATTACTGTACTTATTACTGTTATTATTATCAATCTAACTCATATTATTAGCCATATTATGCATATATGATCGATAGAACGACAATTACTATACTTATTACTATTATTATTATCAATCTTACTCATATTATTAGCCATATTATGCATATATGATCGATAGAACGACAATTACTGTACTTATTACGCTTATCATTATTGATCTAACTCATATTATTAGCCATATTATGCTTATATTATCGATAGAACGACAATTACTGTACTTATTACTGTTATTATTATCAATCTAACTCATATTATTAGCCATATTATGCATATATGATCGATAGAACGACAATTACTATACTTATTACTATTATTATTATCAATCTTACTCATATTATTAGCCATATTATGCTTAAATGATCGATAGAACGACAATTACTATACTCATTACTCGTATTATTATCAATCTAACTCATATTTTTAGCCGTATTATGCTTATATGATCGATAGAACGACAATTACTATACTTATTACTATTATTATTATCAATCTTACTCATATTATTAGCCATATTATGCTTATATGATCGATAGAACGACAATTACTATACTTATTACTCTTATTATTATCAATCTAACTCATATTATTAACCATATTATGCTTATATGATCGATAAAACGACAATTACTATACTTATTACTCTTATTATTATCAATCTAACTTATATTACTAGCCATATTATGATTAAATGATCGATAGAACGACAATTACTATACTTATTACTCTTATTATTATCAATCTAACTCATATTATCAGCTATATTATGCTTATATGATCGATAGAACGACAATTACTATACTTATTACTCTTATTATTATCAATCTAACTCATATTACCAGCCATATTATGCTTAAATAATCGATAGAACGACAATTACTATACTTATTACTCTTATTATTATCAATCTATCTCATATTATTAGCCATATTATGCTTATATGATCGATAGAACGACAATTACTATACTCACTACTCTTATTATTATCGATCTAACTCATATTATTAGCCATATTATGCTTATATTATCGATAGAACGACAATTACTGTACTTATTACTGTTATTATTATCAATCTAACTCATATTATTAGCCATATTATGCATATGTGATCGATAGAACGACAATTACTATACTTATTACACTTACTATTATCAATCTAACTCATATTATTAGCCATATTATGGATATATTATCGATAGAACGACAATTACTGTACTTATTACTCTTATCATTATCGATAGAACGACAATTACTGTACTTATTACTGTTATTATTATCAATCTAACTCATATTATTAGCCATATTATGCTTATATGATCGATAGAACGACAATTACTATACTCACTACTCTTATTATTATCAATCTAACTCATATTATTAGACATATTATGCTTATATTATCGATAGAACGACAATTGCTCTACTTATTACTGTTATTATTATCAATCTAACTCATATTATTAGCCATATTATGCATATATGATCGATAGAACGACAATTACTATACTTATTACACTTACTATTATCAATCTAACTCATATTATTAGCCATATTATGCTTATATGATCGATAGAACGACAATTACTATACTTATTACTCTTACTATTATCAATCTAACTCATATTATTAGCCATATTATGCATATATGATCGATAGGACGACAATTACTGTACTTATTACTCTTATCATTATCGATCTAACTCATATTATTAGCCATATTATGCTTATATTATTGATAGAACGACAATTACTGTACTTATTACTGTTATTATTATCAATTTAACGCATATTATTAGCCATATTATGCTTAAATGATCGATAGAACGACAATTACTATACTTATTACTATTATTATTATCAATCTTACTCATATTATTAGCCATATTATGCATATATGATCGATAGAACGACAATTACTGTACTTATTACGCTTATCATTATTGATCTAACTCATATTATTAGCCATATTATGCTTATATTATCGATAGAACGACAATTACTGTACTTATTACTGTTATTATTATCAATCTAACTCATATTATTAGCCATATTATGCATATATGATCGATAGAACGACAATTACTATACTTATTACACTTACTATTATCAATCTAACTCATATTATTAGCCATATTATGCATATATGATCGATAGAACGACAATTACTGTACTTATTACTCTTATCATTATCAATCTAACTCATATTATTAACCATATTATGCTTATATGATCGATAGAACGACAATTACTATACTTATTACTCTTATTATTATCAATCTAACTTATATTACTAGCCATATTATGATTAAATGATCGATAGAACGACAATTACTGTACTTATTACTGTTATTATTATCAATCTAACTCATATTATTAGCCATATTATGCATATATGATCGATAGAACGACAATTACTATACTTATTACACTTACTATTATCAATCTAACTCATATTATTAGCCATATTATGCATATATGATCGATTGAACGACAATTACTGTACTTATTACTCTTATCATTATCGATCTAACTCATATTATTAGCCATGTTATGCTTATATTATCGATAGAACGACAATTACTGTACTTATTACTGTTATTATTATCAATCTAACTCATATTATTAGCCATATTATGCTTAAACGATCGATAGAACGACAATTACTATACATATTACTATTATTATTATAAATCTTACTCATATTATTAGCCATATTATGCTTATATGATCGATAGAACGACAATTACTGTACTTATTACTCTTATCATTTTCGATCTAACTCATATTATTAGCCATATTATGCATATATGATCGATAGAACGACAATTACTATACTTATTACACTTACTATTATCAATCTAACTCATATTATTAGCCATATTATGCTTATATGATCGATAGAACGACAATTACTATACTTATTACTCTTACTATTATCAATCTAACTCATATTATTAGCCATATTATGCATATATGATCGATAGGACGACAATTACTGTACTTATTACTCTTATCATTATCGATCTAACTCATATTATTAGCCATATTATGCTTATATTATTGATAGAACGACAATTACTGTACTTATTACTGTTATTATTATCAATTTAACGCATATTATTAGCCATATTATGCTTAAATGATCGATAGAACGACAATTACTATACTTATTACTATTATTATTATCAATCTTACTCATATTATTAGCCATATTATGCATATATGATCGATAGAACGACAATTACTGTACATATTACTATTATTATTATAAATCTTACTCATATTATTAGCCATATTATGCTTATATGATCGATAGAACGACAATTACTGTACTTATTACTCTTATCATTTTCGATCTAACTCATATTATTAGCCATATTATGCATATATGATCGATAGAACGACAATTACTATACTTATTACACTTACTATTATCAATCTAACTCATATTATTAGCCATATTATGCTTATATGATCGATAGAACGACAATTACTATACTTATTACTCTTACTATTATCAATCTAACTCATATTATTAGCCATATTATGCATATATGATCGATAGGACGACAATTACTGTACTTATTACTCTTATCATTATCGATCTAACTCATATTATTAGCCATATTATGCTTATATTATTGATAGAACGACAATTACTGTACTTATTACTGTTATTATTATCAATTTAACGCATATTATTAGCCATATTATGCTTAAATGATCGATAGAACGACAATTACTATACTTATTACTATTATTATTATCAATCTTACTCATATTATTAGCCATATTATGCATATATGATCGATAGAACGACAATTACTGTACTTATTACGCTTATCATTATTGATCTAACTCATATTATTAGCCATATTATGCTTATATTATCGATAGAACGACAATTACTGTACTTATTACTGTTATTATTATCAATCTAACTCATATTATTAGCCATATTATGCATATATGATCGATAGAACGACAATTACTATACTTATTACACTTACTATTATCAATCTAACTCATATTATTAGCCATATTATGCATATATGATCGATAGAACGACAATTACTGTACTTATTACTCTTATCATTATCAATCTAACTCATATTATTAACCATATTATGCTTATATGATCGATAGAACGACAATTACTATACTTATTACTCTTATTATTATCAATCTAACTTATATTACTAGCCATATTATGATTAAATGATCGATAGAACGACAATTACTATACTTATTACTCTTATTATTATCAATCTAACTCATATTATTAGCCATATTATGCTTATATCATCGACAGAACGACAATTACTATACTTATTATTCTTATTTTTATCAACCTAACTCATATTATTACCCATATTATGCTTAAATGATCGATAGAACGACAATTACTATACTTATTACTCTTATTATTATGAATCTAACTCATATTATTAACCATATTATGCAGATATGATCGATAGAACTACAATTACTATACTCATTACTCTTATTATTATCAATCTAACTCATATTATTAGCCATATTATGCTTATATGATCGATAGAACGACAATTACTGTACTTATTACTCTTATCATTATCGATCTAACTCATATTATTAGCCATATTATGCTTATATGATCGATAGAACGACAATTACTATACTTATTACTCTTATTATTATCAATCTAACTCATATTATTAGCCATATTATGCAGATATGATCGATAGAACGACAATTACTATACTTATTACACTCACTATTATCAATCTAACTCATATTATTAACAATATTATGCAGATATGATCGATAGCACGACATTTACTATACTTATTACTCTTATTATTATCAACCTAACTCATATTATTAGCCATATTATGCTTATATGATCGATAGAACGACAATTACTATGCTTATTACTCTTATTATTATCAATCTAACTCATATTATTAGCCGTATTATGCTTAAATGATCGATAGAACGACAATTACTATACTTATTACTCTTATTATTATCAATCTAACTCGTATTATTAGCCATATTATGCTTATATCATCGACAGAACGACAATTACTGTACTTATTACGCTTATCATTATTGATCTAACTCATATTATTAGCCATATTATGCTTATATTATCGATAGAACGACAATTACTGTACTTATTACTGTTATTATTATCAATCTAACTCATATTATTAGCCATGTTATGCATATATGATCGATAGAACGACAATTACTATACTTATTACACTTACTATTATCAACCTAACTCATATTATTAGCCATATTATGCTTATATTATCGATAGAACGACAATTAATGTACTTATTACTGTTGTTATTATCAATCTAACTCATATTATTAGTCATATTATGCATATATGATCGATAGAACGACAATTACTATACTTATTACTCTTATTATTATCAATCTAACTCATATTATTAGCCATATTATGTTTATATGATCGATAGAACAACAATTACTATACTTATTATTCTTATTTTTATCAACCTAACTCATATTATTAGCCATATTATGCTTAAATGATCGATAGAACGACAATTACTATACTTATTACTCTTATTATTATGAATCTAACTCATATTATTAACCATATTATGCAGATACGATCGATAGAACTACAATTACTATACTCATTACTCTTATTATTATCAATCTAACTCATATTATTAGCCATATTATGCTTAAATGATCGATAGAACGACAATTACTATACTCATTACTCGTATTATTATCAATCTAACTCATATTTTTAGCCGTATTATGCTTATATGATCGATAGAACGACAATTACTATACTTATTACTATTATTATTATCAATCTTACTCATATTATTAGCCATATTATGCTTATATGATCGATAGAACGACAATTACTATACTTATTACTCTTATTATTATCAATCTAACTCATATTACCAGCCATATTATGCTTAAATAATCGATAGAACGACAATTACTATACTTATTACTCTTATTATTATCAATCTATCTCATATTATTAGCCATATTATGCTTATATGATCGATAGAACGACAATTACTATACTCACTACTCTTATTATTATCGATCTAACTCATATTATTAGCCATATTATGCATATGTGATCGATAGAACGACAATTACTATACTTATTACACTTACTATTATCAATCTAACTCATATTATTAGCCATATTATGCATATATGATCGATAGAACGACAATTACTGTACTTATTACTCTTATCATTATCGATCTAACTCATATTATTAGCCATATTATGCTTATATTATCGATAGAACGACAATTACTGTACTTATTACTGTTATTATTATCAATCTAACTCATATTATTAGCCATATTATGCTTATATGATCGATAGAACGACAATTACTATACTCACTACTCTTATTATTATCAATCTAACTCATATTATTAGACATATTATGCTTATATTATCGATAGAACGACAATTGCTCTACTTATTACTGTTATTATTATCAATCTAACTCATATTATTAGCCATATTATGCATATATGATCGATAGAACGACAATTACTATACTTATTACACTTACTATTATCAATCTAACTCATATTATTAGCCATATTATGCTTATATGATCGATAGAACGACAATTACTATACTTATTACTCTTACTATTATCAGTCTAACTCATATTATTAGCCATATTATGCATATATGATCGATAGGACGACAATTACTGTACTTATTACTCTTATCATTATCGATCTAACTCATATTATTAGCCATATTATGCTTATATTATTGATAGAACGACAATTACTGTACTTATTACTGTTATTATTATCAATTTAACGCATATTATTAGCCATACTATGCTTAAATGATCGATAGAACGACAATTACTATACTTATTACTATTATTATTATCAATCTTACTCATATTATTAGCCATATTATGCATATATGATCGATAGAACGACAATTACTGTACTTATTACTGTTATTATTATCAATATAACTCATATTATTAGCCATATTATGCTTAAATGATCGATAGAACGACAATTACTATACTTATTACTATTATTATTATCAATCTAACTCATATTATTGACCATGTTATGCAGATATGATCGATAGCACGACATTTACTATACTTATTACTCTTATTATTATCAACCTAACTCATATTATTAGCCATATTATGCTTATATTACCGATAGAACGACAGTTAATGTACTTATTACTGTTGTTATTATCAATCTAACTCATATTGTTAGTCATATTATGCATATATGATCGATAGAACGACAATTACTATACTTATTACACTTACTATTATCAATCTAACTCATATTATTAGCCATATTATGCTTATATGATCGATAGAACGACAATTACTATACTCACTACTCTTACTATTATCAACCTAACTCATATTATTAGCCATATTATGCTTAAATGATCGATAGAACGACAATTACTATACTTATTACTCTTATTATTATGAATCTAACTCATATTATTAAGCATATTATGCAGATACGATCGATAGAACTACAATTACTATACTTATTACTCTTATTATTATCAATCTGACTCATATTAATAGCCGTATTATGCTTAAATGATCGATAGAACGACAACTACTATACTTATTACTCTTATTATTATCAATCTAGCTCATATTATTCGCCATGTTAATCTTATATGATCGACAGAACGACAATTACTATTCTTATTATTCTTATTTTTATCAACCTAAATCATATTATTACCCATATTATGCTTAAATGATCGATAGAACGACAATTACTATACTTATTACTCTTATTATTATGAATCTAACTCATATTATTAACCATATTATGCAGATATGATCGATAGAACTACAATTACAATACTCATTACTCTTATTATTATCAATCTAACTCATATTATTAGCCATATTATGCTTATATGATCGATAGAACGACAATTACTGTACTTATTACTCTTATCATTATCGATCTAACTCATATTATTAGCCATATTATGCTTATATGATCGATAGAACGACAATTACTATACTTATTACTCTTATTATTATCAATCTAACTCATATTATTAGCCATATTATGCAGATATGATCGATAGAACGACAATTACTATACTTATTACACTCACTATTATCAATCTAACTCATATTATTAACAATATTATGCAGATATGATCGATAGCACGACATTTACTATACTTATTACTCTTATTATTATCAACCTAACTCATATTATTAGTCATATTATGCTTATATGATCGATAGAACGACAATTACTATGCTTATTGTTCTCATTTTTATCAACCTAACTCATATTATTAGCCGTATTATGCTTATATGATCGATAGAACGACAATTACTATACTTATTACTATTATTATTATCAATCTTACTCATATTATTAGCTATATTATGCATATATGATCGATAGAACGACAATTACTGTACTTATTACTCTTATCATTATCGATCTAACTCATATTATTAGCCATATTATGCTTATATTATCGATAGAACGACAATTACTGTACTTATTACTGTTATTATTATCAATCTAACTCATATTATTAGCCATATTATGCTTATATGATCGATAGAACGACAATTACTATACTCACTACTCTTATTATTATCAATCTAACTCATATTATTAGACATATTATGCTTATATTATCGATAGAACGACAATTACTGTACTTATTACACTCACTATTATCAATCTAACTCATATTATTAACAATATTATGCAGATATGATTGATAGCACGACATTTGCTATACTTATTACTCTTATTATTATCAACATAAACTCATATTATTAGCCATATTATGTTTATATGATCGATAGAACAACAATTACTATACTTATTATTCTTATTTTTATCAACCTAACTCATATTATTAGCCATATTATGCTTAAATGATCGATAGAACGACAATTACTATACTTATTACTCTTATTATTATGAATCTAACTCATATTATTAACCATATTATGCAGATACGATCGATAGAACTACAATTACTATACTCATTACTCTTATTATTATCAATCTAACTCATATTATTAGCCATATTATGCTTAAATGATCGATAGAACGACAATTACTATACTCATTACTCGTATTATTATCAATCTAACTCATATTTTTAGCCGTATTATGCTTATATGATCGATAGAACGACAATTACTATACTTATTACTATTATTATTATCAATCTTACTCATATTATTAGCCATATTATGCTTATATGATCGATAGAACGACGATTACTATACTTATTACTCTTATTATTATCAATCTAACTCATATTATTAACCATATTATGCTTATATGATCGATAGAACGACAATTACTATACTTATTACTCTTATTATTATCAATCTAACTTATATTACTAGCCATATTATGATTAAATGATCGATAGAACGACAATTACTATACTTATTACTCTTATTATTATCAATCTAACTCATATTATCAGCTATATTATGCTTATATGATCGATAGAACGACAATTACTATACTTATTACTCTTATTATTATCAATCTAACTCATATTACCAGCCATATTATGCTTAAATGATCGATACAACTACAATTACTATACTTATTACTCTTATTATTATCAATCTATCTCATATTATTAGCCATATTATGCTTATATGATCGATAGAACGACAATTACTATACTCACTACTCTTATTATTATCGATCTAACTCATATTATTAGCCATATTATGCTTATATTATCGATAGAACGACAATTACTGTACTTATTACTGTTATTATTATCAATCTAACTCATATTATTAGCCATATTATGCATATATGATCGATAGAACGACAATTACTATACTTATTACACTTACTATTATCAATCTAACTCATATTATTAGCCATATTATGCATATATGATCGATAGAACGACAATTACTGTACTTATTACTCTTATCATTATCAATCTAACTCATATTATTAACCATATTATGCTTATATGATCGATAGAACGACAATTACTATACTTATTACTCTTATTATTATCAATCTAACTTATATTACTAGCCATATTATGATTAAATGATCGATAGAACGACAATTACTGTACTTATTACTGTTATTATTATCAATCTAACTCATATTATTAGCCATATTATGCATATATGATCGATAGAACGACAATTACTATACTTATTACACTTACTATTATCAATCTAACTCATATTATTAGCCATATTATGCATATATGATCGATAGAACGACAATTACTGTACTTATTACTCTTATCATTATCGATCTAACTCATATTATTAGCCATGTTATGCTTATATTATCGATAGAACGACAATTACTGTACTTATTACTGTTATTATTATCAATCTAACTCATATTATTAGCCATATTATGCTTAAATGATCGATAGAACGACAATTACTATACTCACTACTCTTATTATTATCGATTTAACTCATATTATTAGCCATATTATGCTTAAATGATCGATAGAACGACAATTACTATACTTACTACTATTATTATTATCAATCTAACTCATATTATTAACCATATTATGCAGATATGATCGATAGCACGACATTTACTATACTTATTACTCTTATTATTATCAACCTAACTCATATTATTAGCCATATTATGCTTATATTATCGATAGAACGACAATTAATGTACTTATTACTGTTGTTATTATCAATCTAACTCATATTATTAGTCATATTATGCATATATGATCGATAGAACGACAATTACTATACTTATTACACTTACTATTATCAATCTAACTCATATTATTAGCCATCTTATGCTTATATGATCGATAGAACGACAATTACTATACTCACTACTCTTACTATTATCAACCTAACTCATATTATTAGCCATATTATGCTTAAATGATCGATAGAACGACAATTACTATACTTATTACTCTTATTATTATGAATCTAACTCATATTATTAAGCATATTATGCAGATACGATCGATAGAACTACAATTACTATACTTATTACTCTTATTATTATCAATCTAACTCATATTATTAGCCGTATTATGCTTAAATGATCGATAGAACGACAATTACTATACTTATTACTCCTATTATTATCAATCTAACTCATATTATTAGCCATATTATGCTTATATTATCGATAGAACGACAATTAATGTACTTATTACTGTTGTTATTATCAATCTAACTCATATTATTAGTCATATTATGCATATATGATCGATAGAACGACAATTACTATACTTATTACACTTACTATTATCAATCTAACTCATATTATTAGCCATATTATGCTTATATGATCGATAGAACGACAATTACTATACTCACTACTCTTACTATTATCAACCTAACTCATATTATTAGCCATATTATGCTTAAATGATCGATAGAACGACAATTACTATACTTATTACTCTTATTATTATGAATCTAACTCATATTATTAAGCATATTATGCAGATACGATCGATAGAACTACAATTACTATACTTATTACTCTTATTATTATCAATCTAACTCATATTATTAGCCGTATTATGCTTAAATGATCGATAGAACGACAATTACTATACTTATTACTCTTATTATTATCAATCTATCTCATATTATTAGCCATATTATGCTTATATGATCGACAGAACGACAATTACTATACTTATTATTCTTATTTTTATCAACCTAACTCATATTATTACCCATATTATGCTTAAATGATCGATAGAACGACAATTACTATACTTATTACTCTTATTATTATCAATCTAACTCATATTATTAGCCATATTATGCTTATATGATCGATAGAACGACAATTACTATACTTATTACTCTTATTATTATCAATCTAACTCATATTACCAGCCATATTATGCTTAAATGATCGATAGCACGACAATTACTATACTTATTACTCTTATTATTATGAATCTAACTCATATTATTAGCCATATTATGCATATATGATCGATAGAACGACAATTACTATACTTATTACACTTACTATTATCAATCTAACTCATATTATTAGCCATATTATGCTTATATGATCGATAGAACGACAATTACTATACTTATTACTCTTACTATTATCAATCTAACTCATATTATTAGCCATATTATGCATATATGATCGATAGGACGACAATTACTGTACTTATTACTCTTATCATTATCGATCTAACTCATATTATTAGCCATATTATGCTTATATTATTGATAGAACGACAATTACTGTACTTATTACTGTTATTATTATCAATTTAACGCATATTATTAGCCATATTATGCTTAAATGATCGATAGAACGACAATTACTATACTTATTACTATTATTATTATCAATCTTACTCATATTATTAGCCATATTATGCATATATGATCGATAGAACGACAATTACTGTACTTATTACGCTTATCATTATTGATCTAACTCATATTATTAGCCATATTATGCTTATATTATCGATAGAACGACAATTACTGTACTTATTACTGTTATTATTATCAATCTAACTCATATTATTAGCCATATTATGCATATATGATCGATAGAACGACAATTACTATACTTATTACACTTACTATTATCAATCTAACTCATATTATTAGCCATATTATGCATATATGATCGATAGAACGACAATTACTGTACTTATTACTCTTATCATTATCAATCTAACTCATATTATTAACCATATTATGCTTATATGATCGATAGAACGACAATTACTATACTTATTACTCTTATTATTATCAATCTAACTTATATTACTAGCCATATTATGATTAAATGATCGATAGAACGACAATTACTGTACTTATTACTGTTATTATTATCAATCTAACTCATATTATTAGCCATATTATGCATATATGATCGATAGAACGACAATTACTATACTTATTACACTTACTATTATCAATCTAACTCATATTATTAGCCATATTATGCATATATGATCGATTGAACGACAATTACTGTACTTATTACTCTTATCATTATCGATCTAACTCATATTATTAGCCATGTTATGCTTATATTATCGATAGAACGACAATTACTGTACTTATTACTGTTATTATTATCAATCTAACTCATATTATTAGCCATATTATGCTTAAATGATCGATAGAACGACAATTACTATACATATTACTATTATTATTATAAATCTTACTCATATTATTAGCCATATTATGCTTATATGATCGATAGAACGACAATTACTGTACTTATTACTCTTATCATTTTCGATCTAACTCATATTATTAGCCATATTATGCATATATGATCGATAGAACGACAATTACTATACTTATTACACTTACTATTATCAATCTAACTCATATTATTAGCCATATTATGCTTATATGATCGATAGAACGACAATTACTATACTTATTACTCTTACTATTATCAATCTAACTCATATTATTAGCCATATTATGCATATATGATCGATAGGACGACAATTACTGTACTTATTACTCTTATCATTATCGATCTAACTCATATTATTAGCCATATTATGCTTATATTATTGATAGAACGACAATTACTGTACTTATTACTGTTATTATTATCAATTTAACGCATATTATTAGCCATATTATGCTTAAATGATCGATAGAACGACAATTACTATACTTATTACTATTATTATTATCAATCTTACTCATATTATTAGCCATATTATGCATATATGATCGATAGAACGACAATTACTGTACTTATTACGCTTATCATTATTGATCTAACTCATATTATTAGCCATATTATGCTTATATTATCGATAGAACGACAATTACTGTACTTATTACTGTTATTATTATCAATCTAACTCATATTATTAGCCATATTATGCATATATGATCGATAGAACGACAATTACTATACTTATTACACTTACTATTATCAATCTAACTCATATTATTAGCCATATTATGCATATATGATCGATAGAACGACAATTACTGTACTTATTACTCTTATCATTATCAATCTAACTCATATTATTAACCATATTATGCTTATATGATCGATAGAACGACAATTACTATACTTATTACTCTTATTATTATCAATCTAACTTATATTACTAGCCATATTATGATTAAATGATCGATAGAACGACAATTACTATACTTATTACTCTTATTATTATCAATCTAACTCATATTATTAGCCATATTATGCTTATATCATCGACAGAACGACAATTACTATACTTATTATTCTTATTTTTATCAACCTAACTCATATTATTACCCATATTATGCTTAAATGATCGATAGAACGACAATTACTATACTTATTACTCTTATTATTATGAATCTAACTCATATTATTAACCATATTATGCAGATATGATCGATAGAACTACAATTACTATACTCATTACTCTTATTATTATCAATCTAACTCATATTATTAGCCATATTATGCTTATATGATCGATAGAACGACAATTACTGTACTTATTACTCTTATCATTTCTCGATCTAACTCATATTATTAGCCATATTATGCTTATATGATCGATAGAACGACAATTACTATACTTATTACTCTTATTATTATCAATCTAACTCATATTATTAGCCATATTATGCAGATATGATCGATAGAACGACAATTACTATACTTATTACACTCACTATTATCAATCTAACTCATATTATTAACAATATTATGCAGATATGATCGATAGCACGACATTTACTATACTTATTACTCTTATTATTATCAACCTAACTCATATTATTAGCCATATTATGCTTATATGATCGATAGAACGACAATTACTATGCTTATTATTCTTATTTTTATCAACCTAACTCATATTATTAGCCATATTATGCTTATATCATCGACAGAACGACAATTACTGTACTTATTACGC